>NW_024429205.1:32030633-32156025 GCF_017639785.1 Mesocricetus auratus | reverse complement strand
TTTGAGGCATTGCCTCCATCAGACTGGTGTCTGGGCGTGTTTCTGGTGAATTTTCTGATTGTCACTAGTACACTGTGAGCTTTGCAGGTGAGTCTGGGCTGTGTAAGAAAGGAAGCTGAGCAAGGCAGTAAGCAGTGTTCCTCATTGCCTCTGTTTTAGATTCTCCTTCAGGTTCCTGTCTTGGTTTCCTTCAGTGATGAACTCTAAACTATAAGATGAAGTAAGTCCCTTTCCTCCCTAGCTTGTTCTTAGTCAGTGTTTAATCACAGAAGAAACTAAATTAGGAGAGCTGGCAAAATAAAGGCTTTTAGGAGAAATCTAGAGCTTACCATGAAGATTTAAGTGTAGACTAAAACCCAACTGTCATCGATTCTGTCCTTGAACACCGTCCCAATTTAGATATGTGACACCAAAGACCCCTTTTCCGTAACAAGCACCAGAGAACAGAGACCACAGTAGTGAAAGCCAGGCAGTTTATTTTTCCCACTTTGCAAGCCCAGGCATCTGCTGAAAATGGCAAGTACACTGTTTTGAGTCCAGACAACAGCTTTAAACCCGAAGGAGTCACGGCACCCCTTTCTTCTTTCACTGACCAATCAGGAGGAATGTCTTAGTCATTTAGATTGTAGCATTCCCTCTGCCAATTATGTTTGTCTTTCCCTTGACAAAACCATGTGAGAGTTAATCCACGTTTTACGTTTTGTTTGCTGTAAAGCTTGTAGGCTAATACATTACCTTGTAGGCAAGTTTCCTACTAGTTACTTTCTACTTTAAACCTTTAGTTTGGGGCAGGGGCTGGGATGAGAGGGGTGGGGGTGGGGAGAAGGATTTGCGTGGGGGGCTACTAACATAGCAGGCTGCCTGCCCTAGAGTCCCAGTGTTTCCTGTTTATTTATATTTGGATGTCGGCTCACTCAAGCTGTTTTTGTTTTTGAAAATGAACTAACAGATTTTATTTCTTAGGACAAGTGTGACCCTTGCTTCCCAAGTGTGAAAGGAGAGCACCAAACATGGCAGGTGAATGTATCAGACCTACTCAGTTGGATTTTACCAAGTCAGATCCAAGGCTGTAGCAGCTAATTCTCATTTCGGGTTTTCTATTGCTATTCACTGTCAGTGCTTGCTAATGACTACACTTGGCGAGAAAAGTACAAAATCGGCAGAGAGAAGAAAAGCCTATAATGGGGGGAGGGGAGGCCAGCTGTTGCCCAAAGGAGAGGCCACCACCTTTCAAAGGAAACGGAAACCTAACCCAACCGAAGCAAAGCAACACAAACCAACGAAGTTCCTAGATTCTGAGGTCTCCTTTCTGCCCGCAGACTGAGTTCCCAGAATTCCAGAAGGAGTCTTAGGTGTTGTCAGAGAGCCTAAGCTACCATGGGGGCTGGGTGACAGAGGACTTCCTCACAGAGGCTAGCAAGACAGTAGCCCTCCTGCAGCCTGCTGCTCGCCCACTCGCCCCTCCTGCGGAGGAAGTGGCAGTGGTAGAAGTGACCACAGGTGCAGCGGGGCGAGCGGCCAAGGAGGACAGGCATCTGGGTGTGAAACCCTTCGGCTGGTGGGATGACCCAGTGACCCAAGGACCAGGAAGAAGCCGCGATGGGGGAGAGCCAGGGCAGGGAAAATGAGGACAAAGGGTAGGATGGCAGTGGAGGAAGCTAGGGAGAAAGATGCTGCCCGCACTCAGGGCCCTAGGATTGTTAGCAAGTAACCTCTCAAATACTTAGTTCAAGAGTCTGTCCTTGAGTCTTTCTTTGCCCGGATGTCCGGATCTGGCTCAGGAAGGATGATCCAGGAGACCTGGAGTGGGGAGGCCTCACAGTTGACTCCTACCCGGAATCAGGAACAGAGTTTTACCTTTGAGGACTCAACAGCATTCTTTCAGTCAAGTTTCTGGTTAGGATGGGCTTTAATATTTAGTAGTGGGAAACAGAACAGTAGTTATCTTGGTTTTCTAGGTTTGCTAGGTTGGGGCAATGGGTACTTGGATGCCCAGTTTATGTTGCTTCTGTGGTTACTACAACACTGTGAGAAATGGGGAGCTGGGCTTTCAGATGCTGTGTCTCACCTTGGATACCCTTCTTTTTTTTTTCTGACTCTGGGGACCAGGTGCTTGTTTAGTTCCCACAAAAGGGACACAACTTCGGCAAAACAGCTTCGGCAAGGTACAGCTCTTTCCAGGCACTGAGAAAGACCATGAAGGGTACCAGTTTTTAATTAGTTTCAGCTCATGCTCCTGAGTATTCTGGTGGAAGTTCCACCTCAGTGCCCCTCCCCCATCTCTCTCTCCCTAAAGCCTGCACCATCCCAGAAAGTCTGCCATCTCCCCCAGAGATGCTCAAGACCACTCCCAGAGGGATTTAAATTGCCCCCCCCCGGAAAATTATTACCTTTCTCTGTCTCTCTTTCCGGTCTCCTCTCTGGGGGGCCAGAAATCATCCAGGAACGGATTACCCATTAAACCTGGGCCTTTTCTAATTCGGTCTGATATGGTCTGATATGGATTGCTGCATTGGTGGAGAGGCTTATCAGGGTGCAGAAACTTTTCACTGGGGTCTTGCTGCCTCTGTAGACATCAGTGTGGGATAGACAAAAGTCCCATATGCTTTTTAACCAGAAGTAGCAATTGGGTAAGATTTTTCCCTTAAACATACACTTTTCTAGAGAAACTAGTTCTTTGCAGCTTGGTTGATCAGGTACCTGACAAAATGACTCAAGAAAGCAGGATCTCTGTATTCAGACTTTTATAAAGGACATTCGTTGATGTGAGCTCAATCTTCTGGGCCCAAAAGATGAATTCCTACTTCGGTGCTTCTTGTGCAGCCCTTGGTTCTCCGGGCCATGCGGTGCTGTGAGAATCCCTGTCCCTGTGTTAGAGAAGAGGACACAGGCTTTCACAGATCAAGAAAACCACCAAGAGGTCGGGAGGTCTGGTGCTTGGTGCTTCTTCTCGTCCAGCTTTTCCTGAGTCTGGTGCCTGGGTACAGCATAGGTCCTCTACTGAAGTGTGGGTATTCTGCACCCCAGTCATGCATGTTCCCACACCGTTCCACATTTGTACGTTATGTCACGCCCCTAAGAATTTCTTGCAGAAGGAAGAGTAAGTCTGAGATATATTCTGATAAACTTTGAGGAGAGATAGCAGACTTCGTTCATTATTATGGCATATTATGACAGAAGATCCTTCTGAAGTTCAGGAATCAAAAAGAGACAATCTCAGACAATGCTGGTCACTAAAATCAGCCCAGCGTGGTTTAGGGCCAAGAGGACATTGGAAAACTAGGAATAAGGTTTACTGTGCTTGGTGTGCAAGAAATATTTCAGTATTTCCGCTGTTAAAGTCATAAACCCTGGCACTGAGGAGATGACTCAGGGGCCTTGAGTGATTCCCACATAAGCATTTGGACCTGAGCTCAAATCTGTAGCATCTATGTAAAAGGAAGGCATGGCTGTGTGTGCCTTTAATCTCTGTTAAAGTGTGGAGACAGGCAGATCTAAGGAGCTCTCTTCCCATCCAGCCCAGCTGAAATAACAAGCTTAAGTTTCAGTGAGAGGCCCTATTTCAAGAGAACAGCGTGGAGAGTTATTGATAGAGGCAGATCCCTGACACCCTCCTCTGGCTCCTTGTGTTCACATTTATGCATGTATTAACCCTATAAATAAATGACATAAATGGCTTAAAAAACAAAAGGACATAAATGCTCTCTCTCCTCCCCCTCCCTCCAAGAGTATCTAGCTCTGCAGGTCAGATGGACCTCAAATTTATGATCCTGTTTCAGTCTTCTAAGAACTGGGATTATAAGCCAGTACTAACACACAAAATAGTTGGCAATACTCCTGACATCACTGGTTTCTGT
Source organism: Mesocricetus auratus (assembly GCF_017639785.1). Taxonomy (NCBI): domain Eukaryota; kingdom Metazoa; phylum Chordata; class Mammalia; order Rodentia; family Cricetidae; genus Mesocricetus; species Mesocricetus auratus. The sequence continues at coordinate 32,152,168 of NW_024429205.1, read as the reverse complement.
ATTTCTGTGTGTGTGTGTATAGAGCATTTTCCCTCATTTATTAAAAAATACAGGGATGAACAGGCTAATTTTAATAGATATGGCTAAATGGGAAGTAGAAATGAAAACACATTTAAGGCTTTAGAACACACATATAAGATCAAGAAAATGTCATTAATTGTTTTGAGGGAAACACTCTGTGTATAAGTATTACTTATATGTGGCCAAATAATGGAATTGATTACAGACGTATCCTTTAAAAATAAATATAGATAAATACTTTAATACATATACTTTGAAATATATATATATATATATAATTAGATTCTTGAGACTGGGTTTCTCTGTGTAACTGCCAGGACTGCCCCGGATCTTGTAGACCAGGCTGGCCTTGAACTCATGGAGATCTGCCTGCCTATGCCTCTAGATAGCTGGGATTGATGGTGTGCGTTGCCACCTCCTGGTCACAGATGTATCTTTAAAGAGAGGAATTAGTATATGTTTCTTTTTTTTCAGTATATGTTTCTTGAATACCCAGAAACACTTCAGGGTACACTGTGTGGGAATAAGGTTTTCCTCTGGGCTGAATTGCTCAGCAGTATATAGCAGGAGGGGAGAGGGAGGTGAGAACTGAGTGACACTGAGAAGAGGCATTTAAGGTAGGAGAATAATTCTGAAATACTAAGCTTTGTGTAGAACATAGACCCACTTCATTTCTCCCACTGGATGGGGATTTGGTTTATAGGTGAAAATTCATGTGAGGGGATTCCATGAAGGGAAGTTGAAGAAGTCTGAGGTTTGGAACATGAAGAAGTGCTTATGCCCCATCAAATGGAGAAAGAATTAGTGCAGACTTAGGTGACTAACATATGCTGATTGAAAGTTTACCAGATGTCTTTTCATCAGGAATCCTCAGGAACCTATGAGGTCAAAAATTAGTATTCTCCTATTTAAGAGTAGGTGGAATGGGAAGAAATCAGAATGAATGTTTAACCCAGTGGGTCTCCCTAGTGCTTACATTAAAGGTGTGTGATCCAAGTGCTTGGATCAAAGGCATGAACTCTGTTACTTTTAACTCTTGTGTAGGCCAGGGTGACCTTGAACTCAGAGAGATTCATCTGTCTTCTGAGTCCTGGGATTAAAAGTGCATACCACCAACCAATGCCTAGCTTCTAGAGCTAACTAATGTGTCTGGCTTTGCTTTTTGATACCTCAGACAATCTTTATTAAATCATAAATAATGTATCACCACAGAAAGTTGAGAAATTTATTGATAATGTCCAAAGGGTGAGAGGCATTCTTATTTCTGATGACAATCTCTAAAAAAAAAAAAAAGAGTAGAACCACATAAAATATCTATGTAGAGGCATTTCCACGGGTGATTTAAGTGTGGATTTCCCTGGTTACCTGTATCTGACTGCACCAAAGGTTCTGTATCACTCCACTTGCTCAGCATCCTGATATCTCAGGAATTGCCTGAGGATGGCTGTCTCTTTCTTCATCCATCCCAGGAATATCCTACAAACTCCTCTGGAGAACCAGATTCATGGTTCCTTACTGCCACCAGTGGTCTAAAGGAGCCATCAAGAAGTAAACAAGGGGTTGTCACAGCTGTTGACATAGGACGGGATAACTATAGCTGAATAATGACAAAAGTGATGAAGAGAAATTATGTCAGCATAATAGGAACCAGTAAGGAGTCAGAAATAAAGACATTTACCACACAGCTGTGATAAAATCAATCTAACTCTTTAATAACAACCCCCAAATATTAGTGCATCACCACTGTATCATTGACAACATGGACAGGACCCAGATCAGGACATACGAAACTGTTGGTATGTTTTAGTGGCAGTGGTATCATATGGGCCGTAAGACCGTGTGGTGTATGGTGCTAATAGCACTGAATATCCTCAGTCCTGTGGTATAAGGAATCACTGTTATATTGTTGAAGATGGCAGATGTAAAAATAGAAGTGTTGGAAGAACATGAAAACATTTATCAGAAGAAGCAATAACAGGGCAGCAGAATATGAGGTTAGCCACAGCCAGGTTGAAGATGTAAAGCAAGAAGTCATTCCCACATATATGGAAGCCAAGGGGCCAGAGAAAATTTGTTTCCTGCTGGCTCAACCAGGGAAGTAATGATGATCAGGAAGTATAGAATCTACCGATTGACACAGATTTGATAGGAGGACCTGAAACTTGCATTCATTGTTGTTGATCTTGAGCCAGAATTTTTATTTTAGGTGCCCGTGAAGATCATGAGACCTCTTTCTTGGACAATTTGTAGGAGGTAGGACCTGATGAGTTAGAAATGACTGAATTCTTCCCTTGTTGGCAGGGAAATTTAATGTCTCTGCTCTCTCCCGGAACTTAGTTCTCTTGTGGCACACTGGATTCTTAATATTTATTACATGAAAGATGAATAAGGAGTTTATGTTAGTGGATGATTAAGGTAAATAGAAAAAAGTAAGCAAATACACAAAAACTTAATTATAAAACACGATAGATTTCATTAATCCTGTTTAGCTTTGTGGACATCCCTGTGTATATTTAGAGTTACTTATACATGCCCAAATTACCAAAGTGACTGGAAAGTGCCTTTGAAATGAGGGTACGATATGACTTTGGTCAGCATCTAGAGGCATTTTGGTCTACTGTTTTGGTGTAGGATTTGCATTTGAACTAAGCTGGAGAGTACAGGAAAGAAGTAGTGTGTTAGAGTATGTTTGGAGTGTCACTGAGGGAAGATTTTGAAATACAGAAAAAAAGGAGAGGTAGGTGTTTTAAAGTATATGACACAAGTAAACTTACTCCAACATCTCTCCAAATAGTTTACTTTCTAGGAGAAAGCTTTGTGTGAGAGGAGTCATTGAAGGGAATTAGAGCTTTGGGGCTCCCAATAAAAAGAGAGATCCTCACACTGATCTGAACTAAAGAAGGAGAAAGCTCATGGTGAAAACCAGACATTGATTCAGAGGTTAAAAGGCATTGTTTTCAATCCTCAAAGATCTCATCAATTACTACAATCTCAGAGAGGCTATGTAACAAAGAGGGCGGGAGGAGGGGGCATGCATGAATCTCCCCAGGAAGAGGAAATAGAAGAGGTCTCCTGGGTGGACTGTTTGCAGGTAGGGTTGGAACTTGAGAGATCTGGTTGGGGATGTTTGGGTGGAGGGGGAGAGTACTAAAAGAGAGTATTTGAAAGTGTGGGGGAGGGAGGTTCAGGGACAGGCAGGAACCCGATACAAGGGAAACTCCCACAAATCTACAAGGATGACCCCAGCTAAGACTCCCAGCAACAGTGGATATGTAGCCTGAACTTGCCAGTTCCTGTGATCATTTTGGTGACTATCATGATTATTACCAGAAAGCCTTCATCCAGTGACTGATGGAAACAGATGCAGAGACCCACAGCCAAACTTTAGGCTGAGCTTGGGGAAAACTGTTGAAGAGAGGGAAGAAGGATTATAAGAGCCAGAGGGGTCAAGGACATTACAAGAAAATTCACAGAAACAACTTGGCTCATAGGAACTCACAGAATCTGAACCAACAACAGGGGCCTACATAGGATTGACCTAAGCCCTCTGGATGTATTTGTGAGAGTTGTGTAGCTTGGTCTATTTGTGCGGCTCCTAACTCTTTGGCTGGCTCTTTGGAACCAATTCCTCACACTGGGTTGCCTTGCTCAACCTGAATACAATGGGAGGTACTTAGTCTTACCACAGTTTGATATGCCAGGATTTTTTGAGACTCATGGGAGACATGCCCCTTTCTGAACAGAAAGAGAGGAGGAGTGAATTGAGAGCAGTGCAGGGGGAGGCAGCAGAGGTACCGTGAGTAGAGGGAGTGGAAACTTTTGTCAGGATATACAATAATAAATGAATAGAACTCATGAAGTAACAGCTGTTTAATTTTTACAAAGGATTGGGGTGGATCCCGTAAGAAATGCATTATTTGTGTCAGTCTAACACTAAGTGTTAATGAATACAAAAAGTGTTAATATTTGGCATATCAGGGAAAACAGAAATCAACAGCATGAGAAACTTTGGAAAACATGTGAACAAGTAGCAATTGAGGAAACAGGTAAATATAATATTGACTTCATAGTCAGAGGTGAGATTTAAAAGATCCCTGAATAAAAAGTTAGAAATATATGGATTGGCAAAATAGTTTAGAGAGTAAAGACATTTGCCCCTAAGCCTAACAGCTTGAGTTTGATCCCCAGGGCAGAACAGATTCCTACAAGGTGCCTTTTTATACACCTCTCTAAATGTTATGGCACATACACAAAAGAAATAAAAATGTAAGCAAAGGAATTACACAAAAATATGCTGGATACAGCAAAAGCCAATATTAAGGGTTTTGGCAATGAATGTACACATCAGAGCAATAGGTATAAAATATGATGCAGCTGGATGGTGGTATTGCATGCCTTTAATCCAAGTACTCAGGAGGCAGCGGCAGGTAGATCTCTGAGTTCAAGACCAGCCTGGTCTAAAGAATGAGTTCCAGGACAGCTAGAAATACAGAGAAACCCTGTTTTATAAAACAAGCAAACAAACAAAAACAAACAAACAGACAGAAACCCATCAGAATGTGCTTTCATATAAAAAGAAATAGAGATTGGAGCAGAAATACATCAAACAGAGAGTAAAAGAGCAACACAGATGACCAATGAAGTAGAGACACTTCTTAAAAAACATAAACAATATAGATAGATAAACCTTTAGTTAAACTAACCATGCAAACCAAAAAACAGAAGCAAAAGGACAAGGCCAAAAATATAAAATTAGAGATGAAAGGGAAACCAAAGGATTGTTAAGGAATATTTTGAAAAAACAATATGCTACTGAATTAAATAAAACTAAGAAAAATGAACAGATTTCCAGATACATGTTATTTATCAAAATTCAAACAATATGTGAAAACCCTAAGTAGGTGAATTACATGTGATAAGAATGTGTGGGTAATAGAAAGTTGACTAATATGTGAAGTTGGGAAGGAGATAGGAGATGTTTTGGGAAGTGGGTGTTAAGCTGAGGGAACTTGAGAGAATTGTGATTAAGATACATTGTACTCATGTCTTAAATTTAAAAAAAAATCACTTCCTCATGGTTGGATAGCTTTACTCCTGAATTTCACAAAACTCTTAAAGAAGAGCAAACACCAATGCCTCTGAACTATACATAACATGCAATAAAATGGTCCTCCTCTAAACAGTTTCTATGAGGCTCCCATAACCTGACTACCCAAACCTGAGGGGGACACAATAGCAAACTTGAAGACTATTGGCTAATATTCACAATGAACACAGACACAAAAGTGCTCAGAAAATACCTGTGAACAAATTAAACAAACATCACCTTATAAAGAGCATGAGTCACAAGAATGTTTGTGTCATTCCAGGAATGTAAAGATTAATTAACACTGAGAAAGAAATTTATATAATACAGCACATAAACACAATCAACAATTTAAAAAATCAAATGATTATCTAAAATACACAAAAAGATGTATTAAGATCAGACACAACTTCATGACAAAAGGTCTTAATAAATTAGGCAGAGAAGCAAGTGTCACAGAAGGAAACTGATAAAATCGCCATTATTTTCAAGAGAAACATGCAGGTGTCTTCGCTCTTCTTCTTCTTCTTCTTCTTCTTCTTCTTCTTCTTCTTCTTCTTCTTCTTCTTCTTCTTCTTCTTCTTCTACTCCTCCTCCTCCTCCTCCTCCTCCTCCTCCTCGTTCTCCTCCTCCTCCTCCTTCTCCTAATTCTTTCTTTCTTTCTTTCAACAGGGTTTCTCTGTAGCTTTTAAACCAGTCCTGGTACTTGCTCTGTAAATCAGCCTGGCCTCGAACTCACAGAGATCCACATGCTTCTGCTTTCCAAGTGCGGGACTCTATATATTAACATATTGCAGGCACATCTATGTGAAGGTGTTGGGTCCTCTGGAACTGGAGTTACAGGCAGTTGTGAGCTGCCATGCGGGTGCTGGTAATCAATCCCAGGTCCTATGGAAGGGCAATCAGTGCTCTTAAGCACTGAGCCATCTCTCCAGCCCTGTGTCTTTACTCTTATGAGGCTTACTTAAGGCAGACTTGAAACATTAGTCAGAGTAATTAGACATGAGAAAAACAAGGGATAAAAATAGGAAAGGAAGAAATCAAATTATACCTACTTGAGAATATGATTCTATACATAAAGTCTACAGATTCTACCAAAAGATTATTTAGAATTGATAATTTCAACAAGGAAGCAGAATGCAAAATTAACACACAAACATTAATAGTTTTTTCTATATTTCAATAATTAGCTTACTGGAGAAAGTAACCAAAGAAAGAACCTCATTCACAATACCTACAAGAATTTTCATTATTAAATGTAAACTAAGACCCCTGTAATGAAAATTATAAAATACTAAAGAAAGAGATTGCATAAGGCAGTATAAGTTGGAAAGGCTTACCTTGTTAAAGGTTTGGGTAAATGAACATTGTTAAAATGTCTGTACTACTTCAAATAGTCTACATATTTAACTCAGCATCCATTAAAATTTCAATAATATAGTTCATAGCACTATAAAAAATTTCAAAAGTCATGCAGAGGCTAAAAGGACCCCAATTGCCAAAGAAATCTTGAGAAATCATGTGAGGCTGAAATTATCACAATGTCTGATTTCAAAATGCATGGCAGAGCCTCTGTAATAACACAGCATGGTACTGACAAAGAGAGGTCAAGGGAACAGAATATAGCAAAACTGCACACATCTTCAGCTAAGTGAGTTTGAACAAAGGTTCTCAAAAACCTTTAAAAATCATCATCTTCAACAAATTGTTCTGGGAAATTTCTGGATATGCATGCATACAAGACTAACATTTGGCCTCTTTATGTCATCCTGAATAAAACTCAACTCAAAATTATCTGAGAGCAAAACCCAAAACTCTGAAATTACTGTATAGGGAGCAAAGGAAACATGCTTCATGTGCACAACAATTAATTTCCTGTTTATATTCCGAAGCACAGAAATAATGGCAAGAGTTGATAAATGAGTTACATCAGTTGAAAAGAAGCAATCAACAGAATGGGAGAAAATCTTTAATAGTCATTCAGTTACAGCTCATTAACCAACATAGAGTTCCCTAAAATTCTAAATATAGAATTACTGTAAGATGTAACTAACATTTTCTTAGACATTTATCTGTGCATAAAAATTAAGCAAAAGAAAAAATAATTTTTTCTACAGGTTTCATGAAGGGAAAACCTGCCAAAGCAGGTTTGACTTACATACTAATCCCTGGGCTAAGTTGATGATGTCACTTCAGGCACTTCGAGTTGTTATTCCACAGCTACAGGAGTCCCTTCACAAATTCATCTATGTCACTTGCAAACCGAAGTGGGGTTGCATACAGGATGGAGAATCCACAATGGGCTGAGCTGGGGAGAGACTTGGATCTGGAGTCACGAAACCCTGGTTGTGTTTGATGGAGCTCAGAATTTAGGAGAAAGGATTCAGGTAGTGACGTTAGCATCATGTCATTGAATCTGAATGTGGCAAGAAGACAAGCAGGCAGCAAGGGTGTGGCGACCAGTGAGACACGCTGAATGAAGTGTGGATGATGTGGCTAAGTTATTGGAGCCAGGGGAGCTGGGAAAGCAACTCTACAGAGTGAGCTGGTCAGGCTGCTGATCTGGAAGCTAAGATTCTTGGGGTCAGACCAAGGTGTCTTAGGCCCAGTAGAATTTAGGTTGTCTTAATTTCAAAGAATATCTTTTTTTAAACAGTTCTCACCAGCCAAATAATTAAAGTCGGTGAAATAATCAGTCAGATTTAAGTCACAGTCCCCTCCATTATCAAGTCATTTAGTCTTGTGGAAGAAACACGGAAACACAGACCAGGGGCTTTTGTTTGGCTTTGTTTCTACATTAGGAACCTCCTGAGACCCTGGAATTTTTTTTCCTTTGAACACTTTTATTGAAAACTACAACAAAGGTATCCAGAAAGCATCCTAGGTGCACAAACTCCACTTTTTAAATTTTTTTTCATTTTACACAACAACCCCAGTTCCCCCTCTTTCCCCTTCTCCTGCCCCTCCAACCCCCACCTGCTTCTCCTTCCCACCTCCCATTCACTCCTCAAAGGAAGTAAGGCCACCTTGGAGAGTCAACAAAGTCTGGCATACAAAATTGAGCAGGCAAACTCCACTTTAATCTGAGAAGCCTGATAGTTTTCTGATAACATCTTAACCAGTCTCTCTAGACCCTGTCATTTTGAAACCCTGATATTCTTCTGTAGGGCTCCTTTGGATGCCTAATATGTGACTTAAAGAGGGATTTATTTTTTTAAAAAGTTAATTTTTTTATTCTTCAGGAATTTCATACTGTGTACACCATATATTTTCATCATATTTGCATTCAACTACTCCTGGGTCCTTCTTGCCCCACTCCTAACTTAGTATTCTCCTGTAAAAATAATTAGCGATTTCCCTATGTGCATGAGTTTGGGATTATCCAGGGGGGCATTGTCAGCTTACCAAAGGTTACACTCTTAAAGAAAACGAACTCTCCAAGCATCTAACAATAGTCAATAGTTTTGCAAATAAGTGTGAAAATCATGAACTCCTCCCTCATCCACACTGAAATGTTGACCGGTTTGATCTTATGCAATTCTTGTATAGGCTAAAGAGGGATTTCTATTCACTCTTCTCACTAGATGGCATGTACCAATTATTTGCCACATTTGAGAACTTTCCTCTGAGAACAGTTACTTTGTTTAAGAAAGGTCTAGTGGGGCTGGAGAAATGGCTCGGCGGTTAAAGGCTAGGCTCACAACCAAAAATATAAGAAAGGTCTAGTGACAAGACTTAAACATCTCTGATGACTGATTAATACATATATATATATTACATATATTATATATGTGTGTATGTATATTATTGAGAACTCTATACCTGTGGATAATGTTTGTGATTAAATCTACCTCCCTCATTCCCTTCTAATTCCTCACCTATCCCCACATCACCTTTCCCCCTAACTTCATGTGTTCTTAAAAAAAACTGGATCCACCTAGTGATGACTATATGTGCATGGGTATTGGATAATATATTGGAAAATGGGTAGCATTTCAGGGGATGTATCTCTGAGGAAAACAGGCTCTTTCTCTCCCTGAAGCCATCAATTACCCATATCAAGAGTCTGACAACATATGAGTCCCTAGCCCACCCTGGATGGTATTTTGGTTGACTTCATTTTACACAGGTCTGGAGCATACAGTCACAGCCACTGTGAGTTCATGTGTAAAATGGTCCTGTCATGTCCAACAAATACTGTTATGCTGTAGGCTTCCATTAGCTCTGTCTCTTAAAATTTTCTGTTCCCTGTTCTTTGATGATTCCTGAATCTCAAGGAGCTGTGATGGAGATATTCCATTTAGAACTAAGCACATTGCACTATTTTATTTTTTATATGTTTATTGGTTGTGACTCTTTGTATTAATTATGATCTACTCTAGGACATGGGGAAATCAGATTGATAACAACTTGGGATCTTCAGCTTTCATAACACTAGAAGGTTCTAGTTATGATATTGGGGGAAGAAAGTCATTAACACTCTCACCCAGCTGTGAGTCCTGCAAGCTATAGTAATGACTAGCTTGGAAGGATATGTCCCTTGGTGCAAGAGTGACATAAATTTTATGGTACTAACCAACCACTTTCTGATTTCAAGACCATTTCACAAGATGGAACTCATAGTAGTCCTATTAACTGAGGGAAATCCCAGTGGCTGGCTAAGATGTTAGGCACTTGTTTTTATACCAGTAGATTACTGTATCTCTCATTCCCCATCTAATGCTTAATTCTGTAAGAATAGCTTAGTCTTCATGTTTTCTGGTCCCCATATAACCATTTAAGGAATACCTGAAAACCCTGGTAACCTATTTAAATGTTTCAGAAAATTTACTGACATTAGTATAGTGTAATAAATCATTTATCTCAATCACAAAGGAGGACAAAAAATATGTCTTGTTAAGCAAGATATAATAACAACTTGGGAAGAAATTGCCACTAAGTCTGTTACCTGTCTGAGAGTTGAACTTTGCTCATTATCTATTCGTTTCTGCCTTCAGATGTTGATTTATCAGTTGTGGTATATGTAGAACCCACACGGATTTCATCCATTTATACATGTGAAATATTGGACTGGAGTAGTCCAGTGGGCAATCTGTTCTTCATAAGCTCTGAGATGCCAGATATATAGAAGCATATGAGGTTTGAATGCTTATTAAGAATTTTCTAACTTGGAGTGGTAAGGCTAGACTCACTCATTAAAATGGCACTTATTCGCTGAGTATCTGCTATGTTTCTGAAACTAAGTGACAGGAAATATAATTGTGAGCAAAGTGAAGTCCTGGTTTTGTAAATTACCTTTTATTTTTGAAAATGGCCTTTAATATTCTTTTGTAACCAAAAATTATGATTTATCAGTTCCATGTGATGAAACATGCTCAGCCAGAATGCAATCTCAGGTCCCTAAGCACATTTGTTTATCGCAGTGAAAGCAACTGAGGCACATCTGGCTGTTACCCTGAGAGAAAGGAGCTTGTTCTCTAGGAGCTATTCAAGGTCCTAAAAGTAGATGTGAAGGAGTCTAGTTCAAGATCTTTATTTTTGAATAAAGACATATTGACTCACATTCTTTCTTTCTTTTTTGATCATTTTATCTATTTTGTTATATACTCTGTCACTATTATGAACAAAAAATTGGTTCTGAATGCAAGATGGAGTATCTGCACCCACATATGACGAAGTAGACTTCAAGTCAAACTTAACCAGAAGTGGTAAGGAATGATACTGTATAGTAACCAGGGGAAAGCTCACCAAGAAGCCATAATAGTTATAAACATGTATACTGAGAATTGGTGCTTTTACTTTCATGAAACAAACATGAAGGGGTGTTACTGGACCAGATGTAATAATAGGATTTCAGTAGCCCATTCTCACCAACAAATAGGTAGATCATCAAGACAAAAAGGTCACAAAGGAACCTCAGCATTAAACTACACTATAGAGCAAATTGGCTTAACATACTTCTGTGGAATATGCCTTCTGACTTCTATAGAATGAGTATCTTCTCAGAAGCCCAGGCCCATGAATTATTCTTCAAACAGTTTAAATGACAAACTAAGTCTTAACAAGCCCCAAACTGAAATAATTTCTTGTGTAGTATCATGTCATAATGGAACAAAGCTAAAAATCAACAATAAGAAAACTATATAGAATGTGTACAAAAATACATAAACACACTGAGATTGAAAATACAACTTCAAAGTGTCAACAAATCATAGAAAAAATCAAGGAAAAATTAAAAGTTTCTTAGAATCTAATGAAAAGTGAAAACACTACTTATCATAATTGTGGGATATCAAGGGTTGAATAATGCTCCATTGAGTATAATATATAATCATATACATATCACATCTGGGCTATATGAAATATATACTCATATATATAATATATGTATATATAATCATATAATATATATCCTTTAGTCCATATGTATATACATACATATATATATATACTCATATGTATATGACTATGTGTATGTATCATATACTCCATTGTGTGATAGGCTCATGTAAATACTCTATTTACTGCTAATGTTTCTAAAACTTATGTTTCCTAAACTTAAAGTATTCTTGTAAGTTCCAGGGAGCCAAATTGGTCCCACCCAAACAGGTTTAAGAGGCACCAGAGAGTTCTATACAGCCTGGACTGTGATGAAACAACCAGCTACCCCAGGATATGGCAGCACCCCAGCTTTCTCACATCCTCCAAATATGGTCAACACCTGCTAAGTCAGCAAGATGCAGTCTTGATGACTCAACACCTTAATTCCCTAACCTGCCACACTTAACTCTTTGCCTTTTAAATAATAAAAGGGGATGTAAGGATTCAGGCATTATGCTGGCTGGCCTGTCACCTGGCAAAGGACCCCACCTATGCTTTTTTTCCAGATCTTTTCTCTCTCTGCTCTCTTCTTTTTCTACCATTTTCCAACTGTCTTCCTGCTCTCATTTACCGTTGCTCCCTGGGGGGCAGACAGGAGTTTTCTTGTCTCCATCTTCTCTTCTGCCCTCTCCCTCTCCCTCTCACTCTCTCTGTCTCTGTGTCTCTCTACCTCTTTTCTCTTTATTTCCCCTACCTCCCCTTTCTAATAAAACTTCTCACTTAAGCTCTGTCTGCCTGGTGTTTATCCCTCTGCCTTGGTCACTCTCACCTGCCATGGAATCCACCATAGTTCCCCACCCAGGATCCCTCTCCAGCTTTATCCTAACACTATCCACATCCATAAGTAAGGAATGACATTATAATAAAATCAACATGTCCACAACTAAAATGGACCATATACTATAAATTTTGTCATGTATTTTCCCAATTTACATTTTAAAACTGAACAAATAAGCTACAGAAATAAAATGAATAAGTGTGTTAAAGGCTCAGACCTGCATTTTTTTGGTCATTTGTACTCATCGGAATATCGGAAATGGCTATGCATTGTTTTGTCTTAAGTGTAACAACATTATATGGTAAATATGAGGTGCTATAGGCAACAAATTTCAAAAGAGGGACAAGGTTACGTTCAAATGGTGATGATGAGATTTTTGATAACTGATGACAAACTCTTACACTATCATTGATAACGAGAATGCTAATATGTTAAGAATAATGTGTTCATTTTAATTAAGAAATGTTATCTCTTCAGTTCCCAGTTTTGGACCTAGTGTTCACAGAGTGACTTGGCTGGAGAAAAGAGGTCATTCCAGTATTTCTCACCTTTTCCCTCTTGTTCCATCTGCCTGTTGTTTGGAACATTGTCATTCAGTTTGTCCTTGGGAAGAGGTTAAAAAAACAGAATTTTACTATTCAGTTATCTGCTGGATGACCTATCTGGGCTTGCAGAACTTACAATTTTCGACAATCAGTTTTGCAAAATTTATGCCAGTCATTTTTTTAATACTGCAAGGTCATGATAGATACTGTTCTCTGTGCTCCTGTCTTAGAATTCATCTTGAGAGGTACTCTGCATGACAACAAAACACTTGAAATGGAATTAGTGATGGTACTCACATACTGATTACCATTCTCTAAGGTGCTTGGCTCTGTTAATAATATCACTATGAATTGTTTTTTATCCCACCTTCATATGTCTCTAAGTTACTTAATGCTTCTTTGATAATTGAATTTCAATTTAAAATATATTAAAAATAATATGGCTCACAGAAGTGAGCAAGGTAAATTGTGAAGTTGTCAGTTCAGAAGCTAATTTTCTGGTCATCATCAACATACACACACACACACACACACACACACACACACAATTTTTTCTTCAGTCTTCATTATGCTCCTAAAGAACAGTAACAAAATTTCATCATTTTAATAATCAGCATTGCCGTATTGACAGTATCAGTGCTTAGTATAAAACATAGTATTTTAAAGAATGAGCATTACAGGGAGATCTTGAACCCCAAACTGATGGCTGCGGGACCAGTATGGGACTGATCCAGACCCCCTGAATGTGGGTGTCAGTGAGGAGACTCAGGTAATCCATGGGGCCTTGGGTAGTAGATCAGTATATATCCCTGGCACAAAAAAAGCACTTTGGGTGCCCATTCCACAATGAGGGATGCTCTCTAAATCTGGACACTTGGGGGACACTAGACTTATTTCTGACTCTGCCCTCCCCAGAACAAAATGGCAAACTCTAGAGATCCCCCATGGAGGGCCTTACCCTCCCTGGGGAACAGAGTGGAGTTGGGTGGGGGGGCTAGAGAAACTGGTGGGGAGAAGCAGGCGTGGAGGAGAGGGAGAGGGAGCTAGGACTGCCATGGGAAGCAAGCTTGTTTCTAATTTAAATATATAATAAAAAAGTGTTTAAAAGAAAGAAACTACGTGCTTAACTTCTTCAAAACTAACGATACAACAGTGTGTGTGAAAGTACATTCTTAAATTCTTCAAAACTAACGATACAACACTGTGTGTGAAACTACATGCTTAACTATTTCAAAACTATCGAAACAACACTACGTGTGAAACTATGTGCTTAACTACATGAGAAGTTACCATAAAACCCTGTATTAGAAACTACGTTCTTAACATCTTCAAAACTAAGGAAACAACACTGATGTGAAATTAGATGCTTAACTTCTTCAAAACTAGCTATTCAACACTGTTTGTGCAACTAGGTGCTTAAATTCTTCCAAATTAACGACACAACACTGTGTGTGAAAATACATGCTTAACTTCTTCAAAACTAACAATACAAAACTGCGTGTGAAACTACATGCTTAACTTCTTCAAAACTAATGATACAACACTGTGTGTGAAAGTATATGCTCAACTTCTTCAAAACTAACGATACAACACTGTGTGTGAAACACGTGCTTGATTTCTTCAAAACTAACGATACAACACTGTGTGTGAAACTACATGCTTAACTTCTTCAAACCTAACGATACAACACTGTGTGTGAAACTACATGCTTAACTTCTTCAAAACTAATGATACCACAATGTTTGTGAAACTTCTTCAAAACTAACGATAAAACACTGTGTGTGAAAGTACATGCTTAACTTCTTCAAATCTAACGATACAACACTGTTTGTGAAACTACGTGATTAACTTCTTCAAAACTAACAATACAACACTGTGTGTGAAACTACATGCTTAACTTCTTCAAAACTAAAGATACAATACTGTGTGTGAAACTATGTGCTTAACTACATGAGAACTTGACATATAACACTGTATTAGAAACTACGTGCTTACTTCTTCAAAACTAACGATACAACACTGTGTGTGAAACTACATGCTTAACTTCTTCAAAACTAATGATACAACATGTTTGTGAAACTTCTTCAAAACTAACGATAAAACACTGTGTGTGAAAGTACATGCTTAACTTCTTCAAATCTAATGATACAACACTGTTTGTGAAACTACATGCTTAACTTCTTCAAAACTAACAATACAACACTGTGTTTGAAACTACATGCTCAACTATTTCAAAACTAACGATACAACACTGTCTGTGAAACTATGTGGTTAACTACATGAGACCTTGCCATAAAACATTGTATTAGAAACTATGTGCTTAACTTCTTCAAAACTAACGATACAACACTGTGTGTGAAACTAGATACTTAACTTCTTCAAAACTAACTATACAACACTGTATGTGAAACTACATGCCTAATTTTTTCAAAACTAACGATACAACACTGTGTGTGAAACTATGTGCTTAACTAGAAGAGAATTTACCATATAACACTGTATTAGAAACTATGTGCTTAACTTCTTCATAACAAACAATACAACACTGTGTGTGAAATTACATGCTTAACTTCTTCAAAATTTACGATACAACACTGTGTGTGAAATTACATGCTTAACTTCTTCAAAACTAACGATACAACACTGTGTGTGAAATTACGTGCTTAACTTCTTCATAACTAACGATACAACACTGTGTGTGAAAGTACATGCTTAACTTCTTCAAAACTAACGATACAACACTGTGTGTGAAACTACATGCTTAACTTCTTCAAAACTAACAATACAACACTGTGTGTGAAACTACATGCTTATCTTCTTCAAAACTAACAATACAACACTGTGTGTGAAACTACATTGTTAACTTCTTCAAAACTAACGATACAACACTGTGTGTGAAACTAGATGCTTAACTTCTTCAAAACTAACAATACAACACTGTGTGTGAAACTACATGCTTAACTTCTTCAAAACTAACGATACAACACTGTGTGTGAAACTATGTGCTTAACTACATGAGAATTTACCATATAACACTGTATTAGAAACTATGTGCTTAACTTCTTCAAAACAAACAATACAACACTGTGTTTGAAACGACATGCTTAACTTCTTCAAAATTAATGATACAACACTGTGTGTGAATCTAGCTACTTAACTTCTTCAAAACTAACGATACAACACTGTGTGTGAAACTACATGATTAACTTCTTCAAACTAATGATACAACACTGTGTGTGAACCTATGTGCTGAACTACATGAGACCTTACATAATAACACTGTATTAGAAACTACGTGCTTAACTTCTTCAAAACTAACGATACAACAGTGTGTGTGAAAGTACATTCTTAAATTCTTCAAAACTAACGATACAACACTGTGTGTGAAACTACATGCTTAACTATTTCAAAACTATCGATACAACACTGTGTGTGAAACTATGTGCTTAACTACATGAGAAGTTACCATAAAACCCTGTATTAGAAACTACGTTCTTAACTTCTTCAAAACTAATGAAACAACACTGCTGTGAAACTAGATGCTTAACTTCTTCAAAACTAGCTATTCAACACTGTTTGTGCAACTAGGTGCTTAAATTCTTCCAAATTAACGACACAACACTGTGTGTGAAAATACATGCTTAACTTCTTCAAAACTAACAATACAAAACTGCGTGTGAAACTACATGCTTAACTTCTTCAAAACTAATGATACAACACTGTGTGTGAAAGTACATGCTTAACTTCTTCAAAACTAACGATACAACACTGTGTGTGAAAGTACATGCTTAACTTCTTCAAAACTAACGATACAACACTGTGTGTGAAACTACATGCTTAACTTCTTCAAAACTAACGATACAACACTGTGTGTGAAACTACATGCTTAACTTCTTCAAAACTAAAGATACAACACTGTGTGTGAAACTATGTGCTTAACTACATGAGAACTTGCCATATAACACTGTATTAGAAACTACATGCTTAACTTCTTCAAAACTAACGATACAACACTGTGTTTGAAACTACATCCTCAACTATTTCAAAACTAATGCTACAACACTGTGTGTGAAACTATGTGCTTAACTACATGAGAACTTGCCATATAACACTGTATTAGAAACTATGTGCTTAACTTCTTCAAAACTAACGATACAACACTGTGTGTGAAACTACATGGCTAAATTCTTCAAAACTAACGATACAACACTGTGTGTGAAACTACATGCTTAACTTCTTCAAAACTGAAGATACAACAGTGTGTGTGAAAGAACATGCTTAACTTCTTTAAAACTAACTATACAACACTGTGTTTGAAACTACGTGGCTAACTCCTTCAACACTAACGATACAACACTGTGTGTGAAACTACATGTTTAACTTCTTCAAAACTAATGGTACAACACTGTGTGTGAAAGTACATATTTAACTTCCTCAAAACTAACGATACAACACTGTGTGTGAAACTACATGCTTAAATTCTTCAAAACTAACGATACAACACTGTGTGTGAAACTATGTGCTTAACTACATGAGAATTTACCATATAACACTGTATTAGAAACTACGTGCTTAACTTCTTGAAAACAAACTATACAACACTCTGTTTGAAACAATTTGATTAACCCGTTCAAAACAAACGATACAACACTGTGTGTGAAACGACATGCTTAACTTCTTGTAAATTTACGATACAGCACTGTGTGTGAAACTAGCTACTTAACTTCTTCAAAACTAACGATACAACACTGTGTGTGAAACTACATGGTTAACTTCTTCAAACTAATGATACAACACTGTGTGTGAAACTACATGCTTAACTTCTTCAAAACTAACAATACAGCACTGTGTATGAAACTACATGCTTAACTTCTTCAAAACTAACGATACAACACTGTGTGTGAAACTACATGCTCAACTTCTTCAAAACTAACGATACAACACTGTGTGTGAAACTACGTGCTTAACTTCTTCAAAACTAACGATACAACACTGTGTGTGAAACTACATGCTTAACTTCTTCAAAACTAACGATACAACACTGTGTGTGAAACTACATGCTTAACTTCTTCAAAACTAATGATACAACAATGTTTGTGAAACTTCTTCAAAACTAACGATAAAACACTGTGTGTGAATGTAAATGCTTAACTTCTTCAAATCTAACGATACAACACTGTTTGTGAAACTATGTGCTTAACTTCTTCAAAACAAACAATACAACACTGTTTGTGAAACTACATGCTTAACTTCTTCAAAACTAAAGATACAATACTGTGTGTGAAACTATGTGCATAACTACATTAGAACTTACCATATAACACTGTATTAGACACTACGTGCTTAACTTCTTCAAAACTAACGATACAAACCTATGTGTGAAACTATGTGCTTAACTACATGAGAACTTACCATATAACACTGTATTAGAAACTACGTGCTTAACTCCTTCAAAATTAACGATACAACACTGAGTGTGAAACTACATGCTTAACTTCTTCAAAACTAACAATACAACACTGTGTGTGGAACTATGCACTTAACTACATGAGAACATACCATATGACAGTGTATTATAAACTACGTGCTCAGCTTCTTCAAAACTAACAAAACAACACTGTGTGTGAAAATAGGTGCTTAACGTCTTCAAAACTAACGATACAACACTGTGTGTGAACGTACATGCTTAATTTCTTCAAAACTAACGATACAACGCTTTGTGTGTAACTATCTGCTTAACTACATGAGATCTTACCATATAACACTGTATTAGAAACTACGAGCTTACCTTCTTCAAAACAAACAATACAACACTGTGTCTGAAATTAGATGCTTAACTTCTTCAAAACTAACACTACAACAATGTATGTGAAACTAGGTGCTTAAACTCTTCTAAATTAATGATACAACACTGTGTGTGAAAATACATGCTTAACTTCTTCAAAACTAACGATACAACACTGTGTGTGAAATTAGATGCTTAACTTCGTCAAAACTAATGATACAACACTGTGTGTGAAACTACATGCTTACCTTCTTCAAAACTAAGTTTACAACCCTGTGTGTGAAATACATGCTTAACTTCTTCAAATCTAACGATACTACACTGTGTGTGAAACTACATGCTCAACTTCTTCAAAACTAACGATACAACACTTTGTGTGAAACTATGTGCTTAACTACATGTGAACGTACAATCAAATACTGTATTATAAACCACGTACTTAACTTCTTCAAAACTAACGATACAAAACTGTGTGTGAAAATAAATGCTTAACTTCTTCAAAACTAAGTATACAACAAAGCAAGTGAAAGTAGGTGCTTAAATTCTTCCAAATTAACGATAAAACACTGTGTGTGAAAATACATGCTTAACTTCTTCAAAACTAACGATACAACACTGCATGTGAAACTACATGCTTAACTTCTTCAAAACTAACGATGCAACACTGTGTGTGAAAGTACATGCTTAAATTCTTCCAAACTAACGATACAAAACTGCATGTGAAACTCGGTGCCTAACCTCTTCAAAACTAACAATACAACACTGTGTATGAAACTACATGCTTAACTTTTTCAAAACTAAAGATACAACACTGTGTGTGAAACTATGTCCTTACCTACATGAGAACATACCATATAACACTGTATTAGAGACTACGTGCTTAACTTCTTCAAAACTAACGATACAACACAGTGTGTGAAAGTACATGCTTAAGTTCTTCAAAACTAACAATATAACACTATGGGTGAAACTATGTGCTTAACTACAAGAGAACGTGCCATATAACACTGAATTAGAAACTACGTGCTTAAATTTTTCAAAACTAACGATACAACACTGTGTGTGAAACTACATGCTTAACTTCATCAAAGCTCACTATACAATACTGTTTGTGAATCTATGTGCTTAACTACAAGAGAACATAGCATATAACAGTGTATTATAACTATGTGCTCAACTTCTTAAAAAATAACGATACAACACTGTGTGAAATTGTGTGCTTAACTCCATGAGAACTTACCATATAACACTGTATTAGAAACTACGTGCTTTACTTCTTCAAAACAAAAGATACAACACTGTGTGTGAAACTAGATGCTTAACTTCTTCAAAACTAACGATACAACCCTGTATGTGAAACTAGGAGCTTAACTTCTTCCAAACTAACGATACAGCACTGTGTGTGAAAATACATGCTTAACTTCTTCAAAACTAACGATACAACAGTGTGTGTGAAACTATGTGCATAACTATATGAGAACTTACCATGTAATACTTTATTAGAAACAACGTGCTTAAATTCTTCAAAACTAACGATACAACACTGTCTGTGAAAGTACATGCTTAACATCTTCAAAACTATTGATACAACACTGTGTGTGAAACTAGGTACCTAACCTCTTCAAAATTAACAACACAACACTGTGTATAAAACTGCATGCTTAAATTCTTCAAAACTAACGATACAACACTGTGTGTGAAACAAGGTGCTTGAACCATTCAAAACTAACGATTCAATAATGTGTGTGAAACTACATGTTTACATTCTTCAAAACTAATTATACAACACTGTGTGTGAAACTAGGTGCTTAACTTCTTCAAACCTAACGATACAACACTATGTGTGAAACTATGTGCTTAACTACTTGAGAACTTACCATATAACACTGTAATAGAAACTAAGTTCATAACTTCTTCAAAACTAACAATACAACACTGTGTATGAAACTACATGCTTAACTTCTTCAAAATTAATGATACAATACTGTGTGTAAAATTACATGCTTAACTTCTTCAAAACTAACAATACAACACTGTGTGTGAAACTACAGGCTTAACTTCTTCAAAACTAACGATACAACACTGTGTGTGAAACTACATGCTTAACTTCTTTAAAACTAATGATACAACACTGTGTGTAAAACAAGGTGCTTAATCTCTTGAAAACTAACGACACAACACTGTGTGTGAAACTACATGCTTAACTTCTTCAAAACTAACGATACAACACTGTGTGTGAAACTACGTGCTAAACTACATGAGAACCTACCATATAACACTGTATCAGGAACTACGTGCTTAACTTCTTCAAAACTAACTATAAAACACTGTGTGTGAAACTAGGAGCTTAACTTCTTCAATACTAATGATACAACACTGTGTGTTATAGTACACGCTTATCTTCTTCAAAACTAACGATACAATATTGTGTGTGAAACTATGTCCTTAACTACATGAGAACTTACCATATAAAACTGTATTAGAAACTACGTGTTTAACTTCTTAAAAACTAACGATACAACACTGTGTGTGAAATTTGGAGCATAACTTCTTCAAAACTAAAGATACAACACTGTGTTTGAAAGTACATGCTTAAATTCTTCAAAACTAATGATACAACACTGTGTGTGAAACTGCATGCTTAACTTCTTCAAAACTAACGATAAAACACTGTGTGTGAAACTAGGTGCTTAACTTCTTCAAAATTAAGGATACACCACTATGTGTGAAACTATGTGCTTAACAACATGAGAACTTACCATATAACAGTGTAATAGAAACTTTGTGCTTAACTTCCTCAAAACTAAGGATACAACACTGTGTGTGAAAATACATGCATAATTATTTCGAAACTAACGTTACAAAACTGTGCGTGAAACTATGTGCTTACTACATGAGAACTAGCCACAAAAGACTGTATTAGAAACTACGTGCTTAACTTCCTCAAAACTAACGATACAACACTGTGTGTGAAACTACATGCTTAACTTCTTCAAAACTAACGATACAACACTGTGTGTGAAACTATGTGCTTAACTCCATGAGGACTTACCATATAACACTGTATTAGAAACTACGTGCTTAAATTCTTCCAAACTAACGATACAACACTGTGTGTGAGAGTAGATGCTTATCTTCTTCCAAACTAACGATACAACACTGTGTGTCAAATTACATGCTTAACTTCTTCAAAATTAACAATACAACACTGTGTGTGAAACTACATGCTTAACTTCTTTAAAACTAACCATACAATACTATGTGTAAAACAAGGTGCTTAACCTCTTCAAAACTAACGATGCAACACTGTGTGTGTAACTATGTGCTTAACTTCTTCAAAACTAATGATACAACACTGTGTGTGAAACTACATGCTTAACTTCCTCAAAACTAACGATACAACACTGTGTGTGAAACTACATGCTTAACTTCTTCAAAACTCACGATACAACACTTTGTGTGAAACTATGTGCTAAACTACATGAGAACCTACCATATAACACTGTATCAGCAACTATGTGCTTAACTTCTTCAAAACTAACTATAAAACACTGTTTGTGAAATTAGGAGCTTAACTTCTTCAATACTAACGATACAGCACTGTGTGTGAAACTACATGCTTGACTTCTTGAAAACTAAAGATACAACACTGTGTGTGAAACTATGTGCTTAACTACATGAGAATTTACCATATAACACTCTATTAGAAACTACGTGCTTAACTTCTTCAAAACAAACAACACAACACTGTGTGTGAAACTAGGTGATTAACCCCTTCAAAACAAACGATACAACACTGTGTGTGAAACTACATGCTTACCTTCTTCAAAATTAATGATACAACACTGTGTGTGAAACTACATGCTTAACTTCTTCAAAACTAACGATACAACACTGTGTGTCAAAGTACGTGCTTATCTTCTTCAAAATTAGCGAAGCAACACAGTGTATGAAACTAGTTGCTTAACTTGTTCAAAACTAACGATACAACACTGTGTGTGAAACTACGTGCTTAACTTCTTGAAAACTAACGAAACAACACTGTGTGTGAAACTACATGCTTAACTTCTTCAAAACTAACGATACAACACTATGTGTGCAAGTACATGCTTAACTTCTTCAAAACTAAAGATACAACCCAGTGTTTGAAACTACGTGCTTAACTTCTTCAAAACTAACAATACAACACTGTATGTGAAACTGCATGCTTAACTTCTTCAAAAATAACGATACAATACTGTGTGTGAAACTAGGTGCTTAACTTCTTCAAATCTAATGGTACAACTCTATGTGTGAAACTATGTGCTTAACTACATGAAAATTTACCATATAACACTGTATTAGAACTAGGTGCTTAACTTCTTCAAAACAAACGATACAGCACTGTGTGTGAAGTTACATACTTAACGACTTCAAAACCAATGACACAACACTGTGTGTGAAATAAGGTGCTTCACTTTTTACAAAACTAACGATACAAAACTGTGTGTCAAATTACATGCTTAACTTCTTCAAAACTAACAATACAACACTGTGTGTGAAACTACATGCTTACTGTCTTCAAAACTAACGATACAACACTGTGTGTGAAACTACATGCTTAACTTCTTTAAAACTAACGATACAACACTGTGTGTAAACAAGGTGCTTAACTTCTTCAAAACTAACTCCACAACACTGTGTGTGAAACTACATGCTTAACTTCTTCAAAACTCACGATACAACACTGTGTGTGAAACTATATGCTAAACTACATCAGAACCTACCATATAACACTGTATCAGCAACTACGTGCTTAACTTCTTCAAAACTAACGATAAAACCCTGTGTGTGAAATTAGGAGCTTAATTCTTCAATACTAACGATACAACACTGTGTGTGAAAGAACAATCTTAACTTCTTCAAAACTAACGATACAACACTGTGCGTGAATCTAGGTGCTTAACTTCTTCAAAAATAAGGATACAACACTATGTGAGAAACTATGTGCCTAACCACATGAGAACTTACCATATAACAGTGTAATAGAAACTACGTGCTTAACTTCCTCAAAACTAAGGATACAACACTGTGTGTGAAATTACATGCTTAATTATTTCCAAACTAACATTACAAAACTGTGTGTGAATCTATGTGCTTAACTACATGAGAACTTGCCACAAAAGACTTTATGAGAAACTATGTGCTTAACTTCCTCAAAACTACCGATACAACACTGTGTGTGAAAACCATGCTTAACTTCTTCAAAACTAACGATACAACACTGTGTGTGAAACTAGGTGCTCAACTTCTTCAAAACCAACGATACAGCACTGTGTGTGTAACTATGTGCTTAACTACATGGGAACATACCATATAATACTGTATTAGAAACTCCGTGCTTGAATTCTTCAACAATAACGATACAACACTGTGTGTGAAACTACATACTTAACTTCTTCAAAACTCACGATACAACAAGGTGTGTGAAACTATGTGCTAAACTACATGAGAACCTACCATATAACACTGTATCAGCAACTGCGTGCTTAACTTCTTCAAAACTAAGTATAAAACACTGTGTGTGAAATTAGGAGCTTAACTTCTTCAATACTAACGATACAACACTGTGTGTGAAAGTACATGCTTAACTTCTACAAAACTAACGATACAACACTGTGTGTGAAACTACATGCTTAACTTCTTCAAAACCAACGATACAACACTGTGTTTGAAACTAGGTGCTTAACTTCTTCAAAACTAACGATACAACACTGTGTGTGAAACTATGTGCTTAACTACATGAGAACTTACCATATAACACTGTATCAGAAACTAAGTGCTTAACTTCTTCAAAACTAACGATACAACACTGTGTGTGAAGTTACATGCTTAACTTCTTCAAAACTAACGACACAATGCTGTGTGTGTAATTAGGTGCTTCACTTCTTCAAAACTAACGATACAACACTGTGTGTCAAATGACATGCTTAACTTCTTCAAAATTAACAATACAACACTGTGTGTGAAACTACATGGTTAACTTCTTCAAAAATAACGATACAACACTGTGTGTAAAACATGTGCTTAACTTCAAGAAATGAAACTATATAACACTGTATGAGAAACTACATACTTAGCTTAATGAAAACTAACGATAAAACACAGTATGTGAAACTAAGTGCTTAACTTCTCCAAAACTAACGATACAACACTGTGTGTGAAACTACTTGCTGAACTTCTTGAAATCTACCGGTACAACACTTTAGTGAAACTATGTGCTTAACTTCATGAAAACTTACTATATAACACTGTAGGAGAATCTACATGCATAACTTCATGAAAAATAACGATACAACACAGTATGTGGAAATAAGTGCTTAACTTCTTCAAAAGTAACGATACAACATTGTGTGAAAAACTGCTTGCTTAACTTCATGAAATCTAACTATATAACACTGGAGGAGAATCTACATGCTTAAATTCCTGAAAACTAACGATACCACACAGTATGTGGAAATAAGTGCTAAACTTCTTCAAAAGTAACTATACAACACTGTGTGTGAAAGTATGTGCTTAACTTCATGAAATCTGACTATATAACACTTTATGAGAAACTACGTACTTAGCTTCATGAAAACTAACCATACAACACAGTATGTGACAATAAGAGCTTAGCTTCTTCAAAACTAACGATATAGTATTGGGTGACAATCTACATGCTTAACTTAATGAAAACTAATTATACATCACTGTGTGTGAGACTATGTGCTTAACTTCTTCGAAACTAACGATACAACACTGTGTCTGAAACTACTTGCTAAACTTCTGGAAATTTACCGGTGCAACACTTTGAGTGAAACTATGTGCTTAACTTCATGAAAACATACTATATAAAACTGTAGGAGAATCTACATGCTTAACTACATGCAAACTAACGATACAACACTGTATGTGGAAATAAGTGCTAAACTTCTTCAAAAGTAACGATCCAACAC
The DNA here is from genome assembly GCF_017639785.1 of Mesocricetus auratus. Classification (NCBI taxonomy): domain Eukaryota; kingdom Metazoa; phylum Chordata; class Mammalia; order Rodentia; family Cricetidae; genus Mesocricetus; species Mesocricetus auratus. The sequence continues at coordinate 32,126,595 of NW_024429205.1, read as the reverse complement.
TGTGTGTGAAAATATGTGCTTTACTTCAGAAATTTAACTATATAACACTGTGTGAGAAACTACGTACTTAGCTTCATGAAAACTAATGATACAACACAATATGTGGAAATAAGTGCTTAACTTCTTCAAAACTAACCATACAACATTGTATGAGAAACTGCGTGCTTAAATTCTTGAAATCTTACTATATAACACTGTCTGAGAAACTACGTACTTAGCTTCATGAAAACTAACGATACAACATAGAATGTGGAACTAAGTGCTAAACTTCTTAAAAGTAACTATACAACACTTTGTGTGAAAGTATGTGCTTAACTTTATGAAATCTGACTATATAACACTGTATGAGAAACTACATACCTAAATTCATGAAAACTAACGATACAACACAGTATGTGAAACAAAGTGCTTAACTTCTTCAAAACTAACGATATAATATTGGGTGAGAATCTACATGCTTAACTTAATGAAAACTAACGATACAACACTGTGTGTGAGACTATGTGCTTAACTTCTTCGAAACTAACGATACAACACTGTGTGTGAAACTACATGCTGAACTTCATGAAAACTACCGGTACAACACTTTGAGTGAAACCATGTGCTTAACTTCAAGAAAACTTACTATATAAAACTCTAGGAAATCTACATGCTTAACATCATGAAAACGAACGATACAACAGAGTATGCGGAAATAATTGCTTAACATCATCAAAAGTAAAGATACAACACTGTGTGTGAAAACATGTGCTTAACTTCATGAAATGTAACTATATAACACTGTTTGAGAAACTACATACTTAACTTCATGAAAACCAACGATACAACACATTATGTGAAGCTAAGTGCTAAACATCTTCAAAAGTAGCGATCCAACACTGTGTGTGTAAATATGTGCTTAACTTCATGAAATGTAACTATATAACACTGTTTGAGAAACTACATACTTAGCTTCATGAAAACTAACGATACAACACAGTATGTGAAACTAAGTGCTAAACATCTTCAAAAGTAACGATCCTACACTGTGTGTGTAAATATGTGCTTAACTTCATGAAAAGTGACGATGTAACACTGTATGAGAAACTACATACTTAACTTCATTAAAACTAACGATACAACACAGTATGTGGAACTAAGTGCTAAACTTCTTCAAAAGTAACGATACAACACTGTGTTTGAAAATATGTGCTTAACTTAATGAAAACTAACTCTATAACTCTGTATGAGAAAATACGTACTTAGCTAAATGAAAACTAACGATACAACGCAGTAGGTGAAACTAAGTGCTTAACTTCTCCAAAACTAACGATACAACACTGTGTGTGAAACTACATGCTTAACTACTTCAAAACTAACGATATAACACTGTGTGTAAAACAAGGTGCTTAACCTCTTCAAAATTAACGACACAACACTGTGTGTGAAACTACATGCTTAGCTTCTTCAAAACTAACGATATAACACTGTGTGTGAAACTATGTGCTTAACTTCTTAAAAACTAACGATACAACACTGTGTGTGAAACTATGTGCTTAACTACATTGGAAATTACCATATAATAATGTATTAGATACTACGTGCTTAATTTCTTCAAATCTAAAGATACAACACTGTGTGTGAAGCTACATGCTTCACTTCTTCAAAACTAACGATAAAGCACTGTGTGGGAAACTATGTGCTTAACGACATGAGAACTTACCATATAAACTGTATTAGAAACTTCGTGCTTAACTTCTTCAATACTAACGATACAACACTGTGTGTGAAACTAGATGCCTAACTTCTTCCAAACTAACGATACAACACTATGTGTGAAAGTACATGCTTACCTTTTTCAAAACTAACAATGCAACACTGTGTGTGAAACTACATGCTTAACTTCTTCCAAACTAACGATACAACACTGTGTGTGAAACTACATGCTTAACTTCTTCAAAACTCACGATACAACACTGTGTGTGAAACTAGGTGCTTAACTGCATGAGAACTTACCATTTAAGACTGTATTAGAAACTACGTACTTAACTTCTTCAAAACTAACAATACAACACTGAATGTGAAACTGCATGCTTAACTTCTTCAAAACTAACGATACAACACTGTGGGTGAAGTTAAATGCTTAACGTCTTCAAAACCAACGACACAACACTGTGTGTGAAATTAGGTGCTTCACTTTTTCAAAACTAATGATACAAAACTGTGTGTCAAATTACATGCTTAACTTCTTCAAAACTAACAATACAACACTGTGTGTGAAACTACAGGCTTACTTTCTTCAAAACTAACGATACAACACTGTGTGTGAAACTACATTCTTAACTTCTTTAGAACTAACGATACAACACTGTGTGTAAAACAAGGTGCTTAACATCTTCAAAACTAACGACACAACACTGTGCGAGAAACTACATGCTTAACTTCTTCAAAACTCACGATACAACACTGTGTGTGAAACTATGTGCTAAACTACATCAGAACCTACCATATAACACTGTATCAGCAACTACGTGCTTAACTTCTTCAAAACTAGCGATAAAACACTGCATGTGAAATTAGGAGCTTAATTCTTCAATACTAACGATACAACACTGTGTGTGAACGTACATGCTTAACTTCTTCAAAACTAACAATACAACACTGTGTGTGAAACTAGGTGCTTAACTTCTTCAAAACTAACGATACAACACTGTGGGTGAAACTAGGTGCTTGAACCATTCAAAACTAACAATACAAAAATGTGTGTGAAACTACATGTTTAACTTCTTGAAAACTAACGATAAAACACTGTGTGTGAAACTAGGTGCTTAACTACATGAGAACTTACCATTTAACACTGTATTAAAAACTACATACTTAACTTCTTCAAAACTAACAATACAACACTGTATGTGAAACTGCATGCTTAACTTCTTCAAAAATAACGATACAACACTGTGTGTCAAATTACATGCTTAACTTCTTCAAAACTAACAATACAATACTGTGTGAGAGTATAGGCTTAATTTCTTCAAAACTAACGATACAACACTGTGTGTGAAACTACATGCTTAACTTCTTTAAAACTAACGAAACAACACTGTGTGTAAAACAAGGTGCTTCACATCTACAAAACTAACGACACAAAACTGTGTGTGAAACTACATGCTTAACTTCTTCAAAACTAACGATAAAACACTATGTGTGAAACTAGGTGCTCAACTTCTTCAAAACTAACGATACAGCACTGTGTGTGAAACTATGTGCTTAACTACATGGGAACATACCACACAACTGTATTAGAAACTCCGAGCTTAAATTCTTCAAAACTAACAATACAATACTGTGTGTGAAACTACATGCTTAAGTTCTTCAAAATTCACGATACAATACTGTGTGTGAAACTATGTGCTAAACTACTTGAGAACCTACCATACAACACTGTATCAGCAACTGCCCTCTTAACTTCTTCAAAACGCAGTATAAAACACTGTGTGTGAAATTAGGAGCTTAACTTCTTCAATACTAGCGATACAACACTGTGTGTGAAAGTACATGCTTACCTTCTACATAACTAACGATACAACACTGTGTGTGAAACTACATGCTTAACTTCTTCAAAACCAACGATACAACACTATGTGTGAAACTATGTGCTTAACTTCTTCAAAACTAACGATACAACACTGTGTGTGAAACTACATGCTTAACTTCTTCAACACTAACGAAACAACACTGTGTGTGAAACTACATACTTAACTTTTTCAAAACTAACTATACAACACTGTGTGTGAAAGTACATGCTTAACTTCTTCAAAACTCACGATACAACACTGTGTGTGAAACTATGTGCTAAACTACATCAGAACCTACCATATAACACTGTATCAGCAACTACGTGCTTACTTTCTTCAAAACTAGCGATAAAACACTGCGTGTGAAACTACGTGCTAAACTACATCAGAACCTACCATATAACACTGTATCAGCAACTACATGCTTAACTTCTTCAAAACTAGCAATAAAACACTGCATGTGAAATTAGGAGCATAATTCTTCAATACTAACGATACAACACTGTGTGTGAACGTACATGCTTAACTTCTTCAAAACTAACAATACAACACTGTGTGTGAAACTAGGTGCTTAACTTCTTCAAAACTAACGACACAACACTGTGTGTGAAACTAGGTGCTTGAACCATTCAAAACTAACAATACAACAATGTGTGTGAAACTACATGTTTAACTTCTTGAAAACTAACAATACAACACTGTGCGTGAAACTAGGTGCTTAACTACATGAGAACTTACCATTTAACACTGTATTAAAAACTACATACTTAACTTCTTCAAAACTAACAATACAACACTGTATGTGAAACTGCATGCTTAACTTCTTCAAAATTAACGATACAACACTGTGTGTCAAATTACATGCTTAACTTCTTCAAAACAAACAATACAACACTGTGTGTGAACTATAGGCTTAATTTCTTCAAAACTAACGATACAACACTGTGTGTGAAACTACATGCTTAACTTCTTTAAAACTAATGATACAACACTGTGTGTAAAACAAGGTGCTTAACATCTTCAAAACTAACGACAAAACACTGTGTGTGAAACTACATGCTTAACTTCTTCAAAACTAACCATACAACACTATGTGTGAAAGTAGGTGCTCAACTTCTTCAAAACTAACGATACAGCACTGTTGTGAAACTATGTGCTTAACTACATGGGAACATACCATACAACTGTATTAGAAACTCCGAGATTAAATTCTTCATAACTAACGATACAATACTGTGTGTGAAACTACATGCTTAATTTCTTCAAAACTCACGATACAACACTGTTTGTGAAACTATGTGCTAAACTACTTGAGAACCTACCATACAACACTGTATCAGCAACTGCCTGCTTAACTTCTTCAAAACTAAGTATAAAACACTGTGTGTGTAATTAGGAGCTTAACTTCTTCAATACTAACGATACAACACTGTGTGTGAAAGTACATGCTTAACTTCTACATAACTAACGATACAACACTGTGTGTGAAACTACATGCTTAGCTTCTTCAAAACCAACGATACAACACTGTGTGTGAAACTATGTGCTTAACTTCTTCAAAACCAACGATACAACACTGTGTGTGAAACTATGTGCTTAACTTCTTCAACACTAACGAAACAACACTGTGTGTGAAACTACATGCTTAACTTTTTCAAAACTAACAATACAACACTTTGTGTGAAAGTACATGCTTAACTTCTTCAAAACTAAAGATACAACACAGTGTGTGAAACTACGTGCTTAACTTCTTCAAAACTAACAATACAACACTGTATGTGAAACTACATGCCTCACTTCTTCAAAACTAAAGGCACAACACTGTGTGTGAAAATATATGTTTAACTACATGAGAATTTAACATATAACACTGTATTAGAAACTACGTGCTTAACTTCTTCAAAACAAACAACACAACACTGTGTGTGAAACTAGGTGATTAACCCCTTCAAAACAAACGATACAACACTGTGTGAAACTACATGCTTAACTTCTTCAACACTAACAAAATAACACTGTGTGTGAAACTACATGCTTAACTTCTTCAAAACTCACGATACAACACTGTGTGTGACAGTACATGCTTAACATCTTGAAAACTAAAGATACAACACAGTGTGTGAAACTAAGTGCTTAACTTTTTCAAAAGTAACAATACAACATTGTATGTGAAACTACATGCCTCACTTCTTCAAAACTAAAGACACAACACTGTGTGTGAAACTATATGCTTAACTACATGAGAATTTACCATATAACACTGTATTAGAAACTACGTGCTTAATTTCTTCAAAACAAACAACACAACACTGTGTGTGAAACTAGGTGATAACCCCTTCAAAACAAACGATACAACACTGTGTGTGAAACTACATGCTTAACTTCTTCAAAACTAATGATACAACCCTGTGTGTGAAACTACATGCTAAACTTCTTCAAAACTAAGGATACAACACTGTGTGTGAAACTACATGCTTAACTTCTTCAAAACTAATGATACAACACAGTGTGTCAAAGTACGTGCTTATCTTCCTCAAAATTAACTAAACAACACAGTGTATGAAACAACGTGCTTAACTTATTCAAAACTAACGATACAACACTGTGTGTGAAACTACGTGCTTAACTTCCTCAAAACTAACGAAACAACACTGTGTGTGAAACTATATGCTAAACTTCTTCAAAACTAACGATACAACACTATGTGTGCAAGTACATGCTTAACTTCTTCAAAACTAAAGATACAACACTATGTGTGCAAGTACATGCTTAACTTCTTCAACACTAACGAAACAACACTGTGTGTGAAACTACATGCTTAACTTCTTCAAAACTAACGATACAACACTGTGTGTGACAGTACATGCTTACCTTCTTCAAAACTAAAGATACAACACAGTGTATGAAACTACGTGCTTAACTCTTCAAAACTAACAATACAACACTGTATGTGAAACTACATGCCTCACTTCTTCAAAACTAAAGACACAACACTGTGTGTGAAACTATATGCTTAACTACATGAGAATTTAACATATAACACTGTATTAGAAACTACGTGCTTAACTTCTTCAAATCTAACGATACAACACTGTGTGTGAAACTACATGCTTGACTTCCTCAAAACTATCGATACAACACTGTGTGTGAAAGTACATGCTTAACTTCTTCAAAACTTATGAAACAACACTGTGTGTGAAAGTACATGCTTAACTTCTTCAACACTAACGAAACAACAATGTGAAACTACTTGCTGAACTTCTTGAAATCTACCAGTATAACACTTTGAGTGAAACTATGTGCTTAATTTCATGAAATCTAACAATGTAACACTGTATCAGAAACTACATTCTTAACTTCATTAAAACTAACGATACAACACAGTATGTGGAACTAAGTGCTAAACTTCTTCAAAAGTAACAATAGAACACTGTGTGGGAAAAAAATGTGCTTAACTTCATGAAATGTAACTATATAACACTGTATGAGAAACTACATACTTAGCTTCATGAAAACTAAGGATACAACACAGTATGTGACACTAAGTGCTTAACTTCTCCAAAACTAACGATACAACACTGTGTGTGAAACTACTTGCTGAACTTCTTGAAATCTACCAGTACAACACTTTGAGTGAAACTATGTGCCTTATTTCATGAAATCTAACAGTGTAACACTGTATGAGAAACTACATTCTTAACTTCATGAAAACTAACGATACAACACAGTATGTGGAACTAAGTGCTAAACTTCTTCAAAAGTAACGATACAACACTGTGTGTGAAAACATGTGCTTAACGTCAAGAAATGAAACTATATAACACTGCATGAGAATCTACATATTAGCTTAATGAAAACTAACGATACAACACAGTATGTGGAAATAAGTGCTTAACTTCTTCAAAAGTAACGATACAACATTGTGTGAAAAACTGCTTGCTTAACTTCATGAAATCTAACTGTATAACACTGGAGGAGAATCTACATGCATAAATTCCTGAAAACTAACGATACCACACAGTATGTGGAAATAAGTGCTAAACTTCTTCAAAAGTAACTATACAACACTGTGTGTGAAAGTATGTGCTTAACTTCATGAAATCTGACTATATAACACTTTATGAGAAACTACGTACTTAGCTTCATGAAAACTAACCATACAACACAGTATGTGAAACTAAGAGCTTAGCTTCTTCAAAACTAACGATATAATATTGGGTGAGAATCTACATGCTTAACTTAATGAAAACTAATTATACAACACTGTGTGTGAGACTATGTGCTTAACTTCTTCGAAACTAACGATACAACACTGTGTCTGAAACTACTTGCTGAACTTTTGGAAATTTACCGGTGCAACACTTTGAGTGAAACTATGTGCTTAACTTCATGAAAACATGCTATATAAAACTGTAGGAGAATCTACATGCTTAACTACATGAAAACTAACGATACAACACTGTATGTGGAAATAAGTGCTAAACTTCTTCAAAAGTAACGATCCAACACTGTGTGTGAAAATATGTGCTTAACTTCATGAAATTTAACTATATAACACTGTGTGAGAAACTACGTACTTAGCTTCATGAAAACTAATGATACAACACAATATGTGGAAATAAGTGCTTAACTTCTTCAAAACTAACCATACAACATTGTATGAGAAACTGCGTGCTTAAATTCTTGAAATCTTACTATATAACACTGTCTGAGAAACTACGTACTTAGCTTCATGAAAACTAACGATACAACATAGAATGTGGAACTAAGTGCTAAACATCTTAAAAGTAACTATACAACACTTTGTGTGAAAGTATGTGCTTAACTTTATGAAATCTGACTATATAACACTGTATGAGAAACTACATACCTAAATTCATGAAAACTAACGATACAACACAGTATGTGAAACTAAGTGCTTAACTTCTTCAAAACTAATGATATAATATTGGGTGAGAATCTACAGGCTTAACGTAATGAAAACTAACAATACAACACTGTGTGTGCGACTATGTGCTTAACTTCTTCGAAACTAACGATACAACACTGAGTGTGAAACTACATGCTGAACTTCATGAAAACTACCGGTACAAGACTTTGAGTGAAACCATGTGCTTAACTTCAAGAAAACTTACTATATAAAACTCTAGGAAATCTACATGCTTAACATCATGAAAACGAACGATACAACAGAGTATGCGGAAATAATTGCTTAACATCATCAAAAGTAAAGATACAACACTGTGTGTGAAAACATGTGCTTAACTTCATGAAATGTAACTATATAACACTGTTTGAGAAACTACATACTTAACTTCATGAAAACCAACGATACAACACAGTATGTGAAGCTAAGTGCTAAACATCTTCAAAAGTAGCGATCCAACACTGTGTGTGTAAATATGTGCTTAACTTCATGAAATGTAACTATATAACACTGTTTGAGAAACTACATACTTAGCTTCATGAAAACTAACGATACAACACAGTATGTGAAACTAAGTGCTAAACATCTTCAAAAGTAACGATCCTACACTGTGTGTGTAAATATGTGCTTAACTTCATGAAAAGTGACGATGTAACACTGTATGAGAAACTACATACTTAACTTCATTAAAACTAACGATACAACACAGTATGTGGAACTAAGTGCTAAACTTCTTCAAAAGTAACGATACAACACTGTGTTTGAAATATGTGCTTAACTTAATGAAAACTAACTCTATAACTCTGTATGAGAAAATACGTACTTACCTAAATGAAAACTAACGATACAACGAGTAGGTGAAACTAAGTGCTTAACTTCTCCAAAACTAACGATACAACACTGTGTGTGAAACTACATGCTTAACTTCTTCAAAACTAACGATATAACACTGTATGTAAAACAAGGTGCTTAACCTCTTCAAAACTAACGACACAACACAGTGTGTGAAACTACATGCTTAGCTTCTTCAAAACTAACGATACAACACTGTGTGTGAAACTAGGTGCTTAACTACATTGGAAATTACCATATAATAATGTATTAGAAACTACGTGCTTAATTTCTTCAAAACTAAAGATACAAGACTGTGTGTGAAACTACATGCTTCACTTCTTCAAAACTAACGATACAGCACTGTGTGGGAAAATATGTGCTTAACGACATGAGAACTTACCATATAAAACTGTATTAGGAACTTCGTGCTTAACTTCTTTAATACTAACGATTCAACTCTGTGTGTGAAACTAGATGCCTAACTTCTTCCAAATTAACGATACAACACTGTGTGTGAAAGTACATGCTTACCTTTTTCAAAACTAACAATGCAACACTGTGTGTGAAACTACATGCTTAACTTCTTCAAAACTAACGATACAACACTGTGTGTGAAACTAGGTGCTTAACTTCTTCAAAACTCACGATACAACACCGTGTGTGAAACTAGGTGCTTGAACCATTCAAAACTAACGATACAACAATGTGTGTGAAACTACATGTTTAACTTCTTCAAAACTAACGATACAACACTGTGTGTGAAACTAGGTGCTTAACTGCATGAGAAATTACCATTTAAGACTGTATTAGAAACTACGTACTTAACTTCTTCAAAACTAACAATACAACACTGAATGTGAAAATGCATGCTTAACTTCTTCAAAACTAACGATACAATACTGTGTGTGTAACTAGGTGCTTAACTTCTTCAAATCTAGTGGTACAACACTATGTGTGAAACTATGTGCTTAACTACATGAGAACTCACCATATAACACTGTATTAGAAACTAGGTGCTTAACTTCTTCAAAACTAACGATACAACACTGTGGGTGAAGTTACATGCTTAACTCTTCAAATCCACCGACACAACACTGTGTGTGAAATTAGGTGCTTCACTTTTTCAAAACTAACGATACAAAACTGTGTGTCAAATTACATGCTTCACTTCTTCAAAACTAACAATACAACACTGTGTGTGAAACTACAGGCTTACTTTCTTCAAAACTAACGGTACAACACTGTGTGTGAAACTACATGATTAACTTCTTTAAAACTAACGATACAACACTGTGTGTAAAACAAGGTGCTTAACTTCTTCAAAACTAATGACACAACACTGTATGTGAAACTACATGCTTAACTTCTTCAAAACTCACGATACAACACTGTGTGTGAAACTATGAGATAAACTACATCAGAACCTACCATATAACACTGTATCAGCAACTACGTGCTTAACTTCTTCAAAACTAACGATAAAACACTGTGTGTGAAATTAGGAGCTTAATTCTTCAATACTAACGATACAACACTGTGTGTGAAAGTACATGCTTAACTTCTTCAAAACTAAGGATACAACACTATGTTTGAAACTATGTGCTTAACTACATTAGAACTCACCATATAACACTGTATTAGAAACTAGGTGCTTAACTTCTTCAAAACTAACGATACAACACTGTGTGTGAAGTTACATGCTTAACGTCTTCAAAACCAACGACACAACACTGTGTGTGAAATTAGGTGCTGCACTTTTTCAAAACTAATGATACAAAACTGTGTGTCAAATTACATGCTTAACTTCTTCAAAACTAGCAATACAACACTGTGTGGGAAACTACAGGCTTACTTTCTTCAAAACTAACGATACAACACTGTGTGTGAAACTACATGCTTAACATCTTTAAAACTAAGGATACAACACTGTGTGTGTACAAGGTGCTCAACTTCTTCAAAACTAACGACACAACACTGTGTGTGAAACTACATCCTTAACTTCTTCAAAACTCACGATACAACACTGTGTGTGAAACTATGTGCTAAACTACATCAGAACCTACCATATAACACTGTATCAGCAACTACGTGCTTAACTTCTTCAAAACTAACGATAAAACACTGTGTGTGAAATTAGGAGCTTTATTCTTCAATACTAACGATACAACACTGTGTGTGAACATACATGCTTAACTTCTTCAAAACTAACGATACAACACTGTGTGTGAAACTATTTGCTTAAATACATGGGAACATACCATATAATACTGTATTAGAATCTACGTGTTTAAATTCTTCAAAACTAAGGATACAACACTGTGTGTGAAACTACATGCTTAACTTCTTCAACACTCATGATACAACATTGTGTGTGAAACTATGTGCTAAACTACATGAGAATCTACCATATAACACTGTATCAGCAACTACGTGCTTAACTTCTTCAAAACTAACTATAAAACACTGTGTGTGAAATTAGGAGCTTAACTTCTTCACTACTAATGATACAACACTGTGTGTTGTAGTACATGCTTATCTTCTTCAAAACTAACAATACAACACTGTGTGTGAATATATGTGCTTAACTACATGAGAACTTACCATATAAAACTGTATTAGTAGCTACGTGCTTAACTTCTTAAAAACTAACAATACAACACTGTGTGTGAAATTAGGAGCATAACTTATCAAAACTATAGATACAACACTGTGTGTGAAACTAAGTGCTTAACTTCTTCAAAATTAACAATACAACACTGTATGTGAAACTACATGCCTAACTTCTTAAAACTAAAGGTACAACACTGTGTGTGAAACTATATGCTTAACAACATGAGGATTTACCATATAAAACTTTATTAGAAACTACATGCTTAACTTCTTCAAAACAAACAATACAACACTGTGTGTGAAACTACATGCTTAACTTCTTCAACACTAACGAAACAACACTGTGTGTGAAACTACATGCTTAACTTCTTCAAAACTAACGATACAACACTGTGTGTGACAGTACATGCTTAACTTCTTCAAAACTAAAGATACAACACTGTGTGTGAAACTATGTGCTTAACTACATGAGAATTTACCATATAACACTGTATTAGAAACTACGTGCTTAACTTCTTCAAAACAAAGAAGACAACACTGTGTGTGAAACTAGGTGATTAACCCCTTCAAAACAAACGATACAACACTGTGTGTGAAACTACATGCTTAACTTCTTCAAAACTAATGATACAACACTGTGTGTGAAACTACATGCTTAACTTCTTACAAACTATCGATACAAAACTGTGTGTCAAAGTACGTGCTTATCTTCCTCAAAATTAACGAAACAACACAGTGTATGAAACTACGTGCTTAACTTATTCAAAACTAACGTTACAACACTGTGTGTGAAACTACGTGCTTAACTTCTTCAAAACTGACAATACAACACTGTGTGTGAAACTACATGCTTAACTTCTCCAAAACTAACGATACAACACTGTGTGTGAAAGTACATGCTTAACTCTTCAAAATTAACGAAACAACACTGTGTGTGAAACTACGTGCTAAACTTCTTCAAAACTAACGATACAACACTATGCTTGCAAGTACATGCTTAACTTCTTCAAAACTAACGATACAACACTGTGTGTGAAAGTACATGCTTAACTACTTCAAAACTAACGAAACAACACTGTGTGTGAAACTACATGCTTAACTTCTTCAAAACTAACGATACAACACAGTGTGTGAAACTACGTGCTTAACTTCTTCAAAATTAACAATACAACACTGTATGTGAAACTACATGCCAAAATACTTAAAACTAAAGATACAACACTATGTGTGAAACTATGTTTTTAACAAAATGAGAATTTACCATATAACACTTTATTAGAACAACGTGCTTAACTTCTTCAAAACAAACAATACAACACTGTGTGTGAAACTACATTAACTTCTCCAACACTAACGAAACAACATTGTGTGTGAAACTAAATGCTTAACTTCTTCAAAACTAACGATACAACACTGTGTGTGACAGTACATGCTTAACTTCTTCAAAACTAAAGATACAACACAGTGTGTGAAACTATGTGCTTAACTTCAAAACTAACAATACAACACTGTATGTGATCTACATGCCTCATTTCTTCAAAACAAAAGATACAACACTGTGTGTGAAATTATATGCTTAACTACATGAGAATTTAACATGTAACACTGTATTAGAATCTACGTGCTAAACTTCTTCAAAACTAACAAGACAACACTGTGTGTGAAACTATGTGCTTAACTTCTTCAAAACTAACAATACAACACTGTGTGTGAAACTACATGCTTAACTTCTTCAAAACTAATGAAACAACACTGTGTGTGAAACTACATGCTTATACTTCTTCAAAACTAACGATACAACACTATGTGTGCAAGTACATGCTTAACTTCTCCAAAACTAAGGATACAACACTGTGTCTGAAACTACTTGCTGAACTTCTTGAAATCTACCGGTACAACACTTTGAGTGAAACTATGTGCTTAACTTCATGAAAACTTAATATATAACACTGTAGGAAAATCTACATGCATAACTTCATGAAAACTATCGATACAACACAGTATGTGGAAATAAGTGCTTAACTTCTTCAAAAGTAACGATACAACATTGTGTGAGAAACTGCTTGCTTAACTTCATGAAATCTAACTATATAACACTGGAGGAGATTCTACATGCATAACTTCTTGAAAACTAACGATACAACACAGTATGTGGAACTAAGTGCTAAACTTCTTCAAAAGCAACTATACAACACTGTGTGTGAAAGTATGTGCTTAGCTTCATGAAATCTGAATATATAACACTGTATGAGAAACTACATAGTTAGTTTCATGAATACTAACCATACAACACAGTATGTGAAACTAAGTGCTTAACTTCTTCAAAACTAACGATATAATATTGGGTGAGAATCTACATGCTTAACTTAATAAAAACTAATGATACAACACTGTGTGTGAGACTATGAACTTAACTTCTTCAAAACTAATGATACAACACTGTGTGTGAAACTACGTGCTTAACTTCTTCAAAACTAACAATACAACACTGTGTGTGAAACTACATGCTTAACTTCTTCAAAACTAACGATACAACACTGTGTGTGAAAGTACATGCTTAACTTCTCCAAAATTAACGAAACAACACTGTGTGTGAAACTACATGCTTAACTTCTTCAAAACTAACGAAACAACACTGTGTGTGAAACTACATGCCTAACTTCTTAAAACTAAAGATACAACACTGTGTGTGAAACTACGTGCTTAACTTCTTCAAAACTAACAATACAACACTGTGTGTGAAACTACATGCTTAACTTCTTCAAAACTAATGATACAACACTGTGTGTGAAAGTACATGCTTAACTTCTTCAAAATTAACGAAACAACACTGTGTGTGAAACTACGTGCTAAACTTCTTCAAAACTAACGATACAACACTATGTATGCAAGTACATGCTTAACTTCTTCAAAACTAAAGATACAACACAGTGTGTGAAACTACGTGCTTAACTTCTTCAAAACTAACAATACAACACTGTATGTTAAACTACATGCCTCACTTCTTCAAAACTAAAGACACAACACTGTGTGTGAAACTAAATGCTTAACTACATGAAATTTATCATATAACACTGTATTAGAGACTACGTGCTTAACTTCTTCAAAACTAACGATAAAACACTGTGTGTGAAACTACATGCTTGACTTCCTCAAAATTAACGAAACAACACTGTGTGTGAAACTACGTGCTAAACTTCTTCAAAACTAACGATACAACACTATGTATGCAAGTACATGCTTAACTTCTTCAAAACTAAAGATACAACACAGTGTGTGAAACTACGTGCTTAACTTCTTCAAAACTAGCAATACAACACTGTATGTTAAACTACATGCCTCACTTCTTCAAAACTAAAGACACAACACTGTGTGTGAAACTAAATGCTTAACTACATGAAATTTATCATATAACACTGTATTAGAAACTACGTGCTTAACTTCTTCAAAACTAACGATACCACACTGTGTGTGAAACTACATGCTTGACTTCCTCAAAACTAACGAAACAACACTGTGTGTGAAACTAAATGCTTAAATTCTTCAAAACTAACGATACAACACTGTGTGTGAAACTACATGCTGAACTTCTTGAAATCTACCGGTACAACACTTTGAGTGTAAATATGTGCTTAATTTCATGAAATCTAACAATGTAACACTGTATGAGAAACTACATTCTTAACTTCATGAAAACTAATGATACAACACAGTATGACGAACCTAAAAACTAATGATACAACACTGTGTGTGAGACTATGTGCTTAACTTCTTCGAAACTAACGATACAACACTGTGTGTGAAATTACATGCTGAACTTCATGAAAAATACCGGTACAACACTTTGAGTGAAACCATGTGCTTAACTTCTTGAAAAATTACTATATAAAATTGTAGGAGAATCTACATGCTTAACTCCATGAAAACTAACGATACACCACAGTATGTTATGTGCTTAACTTACGATAAAACACAGTACGTGAAACTAAGTGCTCAACTTCTCCAAAACTAACGATACAACACAGTGTGTGAAACTAAGTGCTTAACTTCTCCAAAACAAACGAATCAACACTGTGAGTGAAACTACTTGCTGAACTTCTTGAAATCTACCGGTACAACATTTATGGGAACTATGTGCTTAACTTCATGAAAACTTACTATATAACACTGTAGGATAATCTACATGCATAAGTACATGAAAACTAACGATACAACACAATATGTGGAAATAAGTGCTTTATTTCTCCAAAACTAACGATACAACACTGTGTGTGATTCTACCTGCTTAACTTCTTCAAATCTACCGGTACAACTCATTGAGTGGGACTATGTGCTTAACTTCATGAAAACTTACTATATAACACTGTAGGAGAATCTACATGCTTAACTTCATGAAAACTAACGTTACAACACAGTATGTGGAAATAAGTGCTTAACTTATTCAACAGTAACGATACAACACTGTGTGTGAAAATACGGGCTTAACCTAATGAAAACTAACTATATAACACTGTATGAGGAAATACGGACTTAGCTACATGATAACTAACGACACAACACAGTATTTGAATCCAAGTGCTTAACTTCTCCAAAGCAAACGATACAACACTGTGTGTGAAAACATGTGCTTAACTTCATGAAATGTAACTAACACTGTATGAGAAACTACATACTTAGCTTCATGAAAAGTAACGATACAACACAGTATGTGAAACTAAGTGCTAAACTTCTTCAAAAGTAACGATCCAACACTGTGTGGGTAAATATGTGCTTACATTCATGAAATCTAACGATGTAAATCTGTATGAGAAACTACATACTTAACTTCATGAAAACTAACGATACAACAGTGTATGTGGAACTAAGTGCTAAACTTCTTAAAAAGTAAAGATACAACACTGTGTTTGAAAATATGTGCTTAACTTAATGAAAACTAACTATACAACACTGTATGAGAAAATACGTACTTAGCTACATGAAAACTAACGATACAACACAGTATGTGGAACTAAGTGCTAAACTTCTTCAAAAGTAACTATACAACACTGTGTGTGAAAGTATGTGCTTAACTTCTTGAAAATTAACGATGCAACATTGTGTGAGAAACTGCATGCTTAAATTCATGTAATCTAACTATATAACACTGTCTGAGAAACTACATACTTAACGTCATGAAAACTAACGATACAACACAGTATGTGGAACTAAGTGCTAAACTGCTTCAAAAGTAACTATACAACACTGTGTGTGAAAGTATGTGCTTAACTTCATGAAATCTGACTTTATCACACTGTATGAGAAACTACGTACTTAGCTTCATGAAAACTTACGATACAACACAGTATGTGAAACAAAGTGCTTAACTTCTCCAAAACTAACGATAAACACATTGTGTGAAACTAAGTGTTTAACTTCTCCAAAACTTCCGAATCAACACTGTGAGTGAAACTACTTGCTGAACTTCTTGAAATCTACCGGTACAACATTTTGAGTGAAACTATGTGCTTAACTTCATGAAAACTTACTATATAACACCTGAGGAGAATCTACATGCTTAACTCCATGAAAACTAACGATACAACACAGTATGTGGAAATAAGTGCTTAATTCTTCAACAGTAACGATACAACACTGTGTTTGAAAATATGTGCTTAACTTCATGAAATCTAACTATGTAACACTGTATGAGAAACTACATACTTAACTTCATGAAAACTAACGATACAACACTGTATGTGGAACTAAGTGCTAAACCCCTTC
Source organism: Mesocricetus auratus (assembly GCF_017639785.1). Taxonomy (NCBI): domain Eukaryota; kingdom Metazoa; phylum Chordata; class Mammalia; order Rodentia; family Cricetidae; genus Mesocricetus; species Mesocricetus auratus. The sequence goes on along the minus strand of NW_024429205.1, from coordinate 32,108,910 downwards.
AAAAGTAACGATACAACACTGTGTCTGAAAATATGTGCTTACCTTAAGGAAAACTAACTATATAACACTGTATGAGAAAATACGTACTTAGCTACATGAAAACTAACGATACAACACAGTATGTGGAACTAAGTGCTAAACTTCTCCAAAAGTAACTATACAACACTGTGTGTGAAAGTATGTGCTTAACTTCTTTAAATCTGACTATATAACTCTGTATGAGAAACTACGTACTTAGCTTCATGAACTAACGATACAACACTGTGTGTGAAACTACTTGCTGAACTTCTTGAAATCTACCAGTACAACACTTTGAGTGAAACTATGTGCTTAACTTCATGAAAACTTACTATATAACACTGTAGGAGAATCTACGTGCTTAAATTCATGAAAACTAACGATACAACACAGAATGTGGAACTAAGTGCTAAACTTCTTCAAAAGTAACTATACAACACTGTGTGAGTAACTGCGTGCTTAACTTCATGAAATCAAACTATATAACACTGGAGGAGAATCTACCTGCATAACTTCATGAAAACTAATGATACAACACAGTATGTGGAACTAAGTGCTTAACTTCTTCAAAAGTAACGATACAACACTGTGTTTGAAAATATGTGATTAACTTATTGAAAACTATCTATGTAACACTGTATGAGAAAATACGTACTTAGCTACATGAAAACTAACGATACAACACAGTATGTGAAACTAAGTGCTTAACTTCCCCAAAGCTAATGATACAACACTGTGTGTGAAACTACTTGCTGAACTTCTTGAAATCTACCGGAACAACACTTTGGGTGAAACTATGTGCTTAACTTCATGATTCCTTACTATATAACACTGTAGGAGAATCTACATGCATAACTTCATGAAAACAAACTATACAACACAGTATGTGAAACTAAGTGCTTAACTTCTTCGAAACTAACGATATAATATTGGGTGAGAATCTACGTGCTTAACTTTATGAAAACTAACGACACAACACTGTGTGTGAAACTACATGCTGAACTTCATGAAAACTACCGGTACAACACTTTGAGAGAAGCCATGTGCTTAACTTCATAAAAACTTACTATATAAATCTCTAGGAGACTCTAGATGCGTAACTTCATGAAAACTAAAGATACAACAGAGTATGTGGAAATAAGTGCTTAACTTCTTCAAAACTAACGACGCAACATTGTGTGAGAAACTGCGTGCTTAACTTCATGAAAACTAACGATACAACACAGCATGTGGAACTAAGTGCTAAACTTCTTCAAAAGGAACTAAACAACACTCTGTGTAAAAGTATGTGCTTAACTTCATGAAATCTAACTATATAACACTGTATGAGAAACTACGTACTTAGCTTCATGAAAACAAACGATAAAACATAGTATGTGATACTAAGTGCTTAACTTCTTCAGAACTAACGATATAATATTGGGTGAGAATCTACGTGCTTAACTTTATGAAAACTAACTATACAACACTGTGTGTGAGACTATGTGCTAAACTTCTTCAAATCTAACGATACATCACTGTGTGTGAAACTACATGCTGAATTTCATGAAAACTACCGGTACAACACTTTGAGTGAAACCATGTGCTTAACTTCATGAAAACTAAAGATACAACACAGTATGTGGAAATAAGTGCTAAACTTCTTCAAAACTAACGATACAACATTTTGTGAGAAACTGCGTGCTAAACTTCATGAAATCTAACTATATAACACTGTCTGAGAAACTACGTACTTAACTTCATGAAAACTAACAATACAACACAGTATGTGGAACTAAGTGCTAAACTTCTTCAAAAGGAAATGTACAACACTGTGTGTGAAAGAATGTGCTTTACTTCATGAAATCTAGCTATATAACACTGTATGAGAAAATACGTACTTAGCTTCAAGAAAACAAATGATACAACACAGTATGTGAAACTAAGTGCTTAACTTCTTCAGAACTAACGATATAATATTGGGTGAGAGTCTACGTGCTTAACTTTAGGAAAACTAACGATACAACACTGTGTGTGAGACTATGTGCTTAACTTCTTCAAAACTAACGATACAACACTGTGTGTGAAATTACATGCTGAACTTCATGAAAACTACCTGTACAACACTTTGAGTGAAACCATGTGCTTGACTTCATGAAAATTTATGATGCAACTCTGTGTGTAAACCTAGGTGCTTAACTTCATGAAAACTTACTATATAACACTTGGGAGAATCTTCATGCTTCACTTCATGAAAACTAACGATACAACACAGTATGTGGAAATAAGAGCTTAACATCTTCAAAAGTAACGATACAACATTGTGTGAGAAACTGCTTGCTTAACTTCATGAAATCTAACTATATAACACTGTCTGAGAAACTACATACTTAAATTCATGAAAACTAACGATACAACACAGTATGTAGGAATAAGTGCTTAACTTCTTCAAAATAACGACACAACATTGTGTGAGAAACTGTGTGCTTAACTTCATGTAATCTAACTATATAACACTGTCTGAGAAACTACGTACTTAGCTTCATGAAAACAAACGATACAACACAGTATGTGAAACTAAGTGCTTAACTTCTTCAGAACTAACGATATAATATTGGGTGAGAATCTACGTCCTTAACTTTATAAAAACTAACGATACAACACTGTGTGTAAAACTATGTGCTTAACTTCTTCAAAACTAACGATACAACACTGTGTGTGAAACTACATGCTGAACTTCATGAAATCTACCGGTACAACACTTTGAGTGAAACTATGTGCTTAACTTCATGAAAACATATGATGCAACTCTGTGTGTAAAACTATGTGCTTAACTTCATGAAAACTTACCATATAACACCGTAGGAGAATCTACATGCTTAACTTCATGAAAACTAACGATACAACACAGTATGTGGAACTAAGTGCTCAACTTCTTCAAAAGGAACTATACAACACTGTGTGTGAAAGTATGTGCTTAACTTCATGATATCTAACTATATAACACTCTATGAGAAACTACGTACTTAGCTTAATGAAAACAAAAGATACAACACAGTATGTGAAACTAAGTGCTTAACTTCTTCAGAATTAACGATATAATATTGGGTGAGAATCTACATGCTTAATTTTATGAAAACTAACGATACAACACTGTGTGTGAAACTATGTACTTAACTTCTTCAAAACTAATGATAAAACAATGTGTGTGAAAGTACATGCTGAACTTCATGAAATAAACCTGTGCAACACTTTGAGTGAAACCATTTGCTTAACTTCATGAAAACTTACTATATAACACTGTAGGAGAATCTACATGCTTAACCTCATGAAAACTAACGATACAACACAGTATGTGGAAATAAGGGCTTAACTTCTTCAAAACTAACGATACAACATTGTGTGAGAAACTGCGTGCTTAACTCCATGAAATCTAACTATATAACACTGTCTGAGAAACTACGTACTTAACTTCATGGAAACTAACGATACAACACAGTATGGGCAACTAAGTGCTTAACTTCTTCAGAACGAACGACATAATATTGGGTGAGAATCTACGTGCTTAACTTTATGAAAACTAAAGATACAACACTGTGTGTGAAACTATGTGCTTAACTTCTTCAAAACTAACGATACAACACTATGTGAAACTGCATGCTGAACTTCATGAAGTCTACCGGTACAACACTTTGAGTGAAACTATGTGCTTAACTTCATGAAAACTTACTATATAACACTGTAGGAGAATCTACATGCTTAACTTCATGAAACTAACTATACAACACAGTATGTGGAAATAAGTGCTTAACTTCTTCAAAACTAATGATACAACACTGTGTGAGAAACTGCGTGCTTAACTCCATGAAATCTAACTATATAACCCTGTCTGAGAAACTATGTACTTAACTTCATGAAAACTAACGATACAACAAAGTATGTGGAACTAAGAGCTAAACTTCTTCAAAAGTAACTATACAACGCTGTGTGTGAAAGTATGTGTTTAACTTCATGAAATCTAACTATATAACACTCTATGAGAAACTACGTACTTAGCTTCACGAAAACAAACGATACAACACAGTATGTGAAACTAAGTGCTTAACTTCTTCAGAACTAACGATATAATATTGGGTGAGAATCTACGTGCTTAACTTTATGAAAACTAACGATACAACACTGTGTGTGAAACTATGTGCTTAACTTCTTCAAAACTAACGATACAACACTGTGTGTGAAACTATGTGCTTCACTTCTTCAAAACTAACGATACAACACTGTGTGTGAAACTACATGCTGAACTTCATGAAATCTACCAGTACAACACTGTGCATGAAACTATGTGCTTAACTTCATGAAAACTAATTATACAACACAGTATGTGGAAGTAGGTGCTTAACTTCTTCAAAACTAACGATACAACATTGTGTGAGAAACTGCGTGCTTAAATTCATGAAATCTAATTATATAACACTGTCTGAGAAACTACGTACTTAACTTCATGAAAACTAACGATACAACACAGTATGTGGAACTAAGTGCTAAACTTCTTCAAAAGGAACTATATAACACTGTGTGTGAAAGTATGTGCTTAACTTCATGAAATCTATCTATGTAACACTGTATGAGAAACTACGTACTTAGCTTCCTGAAAACAAATGATACAACACAGTATGTGAAACTAAGTGCTTACCTTCTTCAAAACTAACGATATAATATTGGGTGAGAATCTACGTGCTTAACTTTATGAAAACTAATGATATAACACTGTGTGTGAAACTACGTGCTTAACTTATTCAAAACTAACGATACAACACTGTGTGTGAAACTGCATGCTGAACTTCATGAAATCTACCGGTACAACACTTTGAGTGAAACTATGTGCTTAACTTCATGAATAATTATGATACAACTCTGTGTGTAAAGCTATGTGCTTAATTTCATGAAAACTTACTATATAACACTGTAGGAGAATCTACATGCTTAACTTCATGAAAACTAACGATACAACACAGTATGTGGAAATAAGTGCTTAACTTCTTCAAAACTAACGATACAACAATGTGTGAGAAACTGCGTGCTTAACTTCATGTAATCTAACTATATAACACTGTCTGAGAAACTACGTACTTAGCTTCATGAAAACAAACAATAGAACACAGTATGTGAAAATAAGTGCATAAATTTCAGTACTAACGGTATAATAGTGGGTGAGAATCTACGTGCTTAACTTTATGAAAACTAACGATACAACACTGTGTGTGAGACTATGTGCTTAACTTCTTCAAAACTAACGATACAACACTGTGTGTGAAACTACATGCTGAACTTCATTCAAACGACCGGTACAACACTTTGAGTGAAACCATGTGCTATATAAAACTCTAGGAGACTCTACATGCTTAACTTCATGAAAACATATGATGCAACTCTGTGTGTAAATCTATGTGCTTAACTTCATGAAAACTTACTATATAACACTGTAGGAGAATCTACATGCTTACCTTCATGAAAACTAACAGTACAACACAGTATGTGAAACTAAGTGCTTAACTTCTTCAAAACTAACGATACAACATTGTGTGAGAAACTGTGTGCTTAACTTCATGAAATCTAACTATATAACACTGTCTGAGAAACTATTTACTTAAATTCATGAAAACTAACGATACAACACGGTATGTGGAACTAAGTGCTTAACTTCTTCTAAACTAACGATATAATATTGGGTGATGATCTACGTGCTTAACTTTATGAAAACTAACGATACAACACTGTGTTTGAGACTATGTGCTTAACTTCTTCAAAACTAACGATACAACACTGTGTGTGAAACTACATGCTGAACATCATGAAAACTACCGGAACAACACTTTGAGTGAAACCATGTGCTTAACTTCATGAAAACTTACTATATAAAACTCTAGGAGACTCTCTATGCTTAACTTCATGAAACTAAAGATACAACACAGTATGTGGAATTAAGTGCTTAACTTCTTCAAATTAAGGATACAACATTATGTGAGAAACTGCGTGCTTAACTTCATGTAATCTAACTATATAACACTGTCTGAGAAACTTCGTACTTAACTTCATGAAAACTAACGATACAACACATTATGTGGAACTAAGTGCTAAACTTCTTCTAAAGTAACTATACAACGCTGTGTGTGAAAGAATGTGCTTAACTTCATGAAATCTAACTATATAACACTATATGAGAAACTACGTACTTAGCTTCATGAAAACAAATGATACAACACAGTATGTGAAATTAAGTGCTTAAATTCTTCAGAACCAACTATATAATATTGGGTGAGAATCTACGTGCTTAACTTTATGAAAACTAACGATACAACATTGTGTGTGAGACTATGTGCTTAACTTCTTCAAAACTAACATTACAACACTGTGTGTGAAACTACATGCTGAACTTCATGAAAACTACCGGTACAACACTTTGAGTGAAACCATGTGCTTAACTTCATGAAAACATACTATATAAAACTCTAGGAGACTCTACATGCTTAACTTCATGAGAACTAAAGACACAACACAGTGTGTGGAAATAAGTGCTTAACTTCTTCAAAACTAACGATACAACATTGTGTGAGAAACTGCGTGCTTAACTTCATGAAAACTTATGATGCAAATCTGTGTGTAAACGATGTACTTATCTTCATGAAAAGTTACTATATAAAAATGTAGGAGAATCTAAATGCTTACCTTCATTAAAACTAACGATACAACACAGTGTGTGGAAATAAGTGCTTACCTTCTTCAAAACTAACGATACAACATTGTGTGAGACTGCGTGCTTAAATTCATGAAATCTAACTATATAACACTCTGAGAAACTATGTACTTAACTTCATGAAAACTAACAAAACAACACAGAATATGGAACTAAGTGCTAAACTTCTTCAAAAGTAACTATACAATGCTGTGTGTGAAAGTATGTGCATAACTTCATGATTTCTAACTATATAACACTGTATGAGAAACTACGTACTTAGCTTCATGAAAGCAAACGATAAAAAAAAGTTTGGGAAAATAAGTGCTTAACTTCTTCAGAACTAACGATATAATATTGGATGAGAATCTACGTGCTTAACTTTATGAAACTAACGATACAACACTGTGTGTGAAACTGCGTGCTTAACTTCTTCAAAACTAACAATACAACACTGTGTGTGAAACTACATGCCGAACTTCATGAAATCTACCAGTACAGCACTTTAAGTGAAACTATGTGCTTAACCTCATGAAATCTTATGATGCAACTCTGTGGGTAAAACTATGTGCGTAACTTCATGAAAACTTACTATATAACACTGTAGGAGAATCTACATGCTTAACTTCATGAAAACAAACGATAAAACACAGTATGTGGAAATAAGTGCTTATCTTCTTCAACACTAACGATACAACATTGTGTGAGAAACTGCGTGCTTAACTTCATGAAATCTAACTTTATAACACTGACTGAGAAATTACGTACTTAACTTCAAGTAAACTAACGATACAACACAGTTTGTGGAACTAACTGCTAAACTTCTTCTAAAGTAACTATACAACATTGTGTGACAAACTGCTTGCTTAACTTCATGAAAACTAACGATACAACACAGTATGTGAAACTAAGTGCTTAACTTCTTCAGAACTAACGATATAATATTGGGTGAGAATCTACGTGCTTAACTTTATGAAAACTAACGATACAACACTGTGTGTGAAACTATGTGCTTAACTTCTTCAAAACTAACGATACAACACTGTGTGTGAAACTATGTGCTTCACTTCTTCAAAACTAACGATACAACACTGTGTGTGAAACTACATGCTGAACTTCATGAAATCTACCAGTACAACACTGTGCATGAAACTATGTGCTTAACTTCATGAAAACTAATTATACAACACAGTATGTGGAAGTAGGTGCTTAACTTCTTCAAAACTAACGATACAACATTGTGTGAGAAACTGCGTGCTTAAATTCATGAAATCTAATTATATAACACTGTCTGAGAAACTACGTACTTAACTTCATGAAAACTAACGATACAACACAGTATGTGGAACTAAGTGCTAAACTTCTTCAAAAGGAACTATATAACACTGTGTGTGAAAGTATGTGCTTAACTTCATGAAATCTATCTATGTAACACTGTATGAGAAACTACGTACTTAGCTTCCTGAAAACAAATGATACAACACAGTATGTGAAACTAAGTGCTTACCTTCTTCAAAACTAACGATATAATATTGGGTGAGAATCTACGTGCTTAACTTTATGAAAACTAATGATATAACACTGTGTGTGAAACTACGTGCTTAACTTATTCAAAACTAACGATACAACACTGTGTGTGAAACTGCATGCTGAACTTCATGAAATCTACCGGTACAACACTTTGAGTGAAACTATGTGCTTAACTTCATGAATAATTATGATACAACTCTGTGTGTAAAGCTATGTGCTTAATTTCATGAAAACTTACTATATAACACTGTAGGAGAATCTACATGCTTAACTTCATGAAAACTAACGATACAACACAGTATGTGGAAATAAGTGCTTAACTTCTTCAAAACTAACGATACAACAATGTGTGAGAAACTGCGTGCTTAACTTCATGTAATCTAACTATATAACACTGTCTGAGAAACTACGTACTTAGCTTCATGAAAACAAACAATAGAACACAGTATGTGAAAATAAGTGCATAAATTTCAGTACTAACGGTATAATAGTGGGTGAGAATCTACGTGCTTAACTTTATGAAAACTAACGATACAACACTGTGTGTGAGACTATGTGCTTAACTTCTTCAAAACTAACGATACAACACTGTGTGTGAAACTACATGCTGAACTTCATTCAAACGACCGGTACAACACTTTGAGTGAAACCATGTGCTATATAAAACTCTAGGAGACTCTACATGCTTAACTTCATGAAAACATATGATGCAACTCTGTGTGTAAATCTATGTGCTTAACTTCATGAAAACTTACTATATAACACTGTAGGAGAATCTACATGCTTACCTTCATGAAAACTAACAGTACAACACAGTATGTGAAACTAAGTGCTTAACTTCTTCAAAACTAACGATACAACATTGTGTGAGAAACTGTGTGCTTAACTTCATGAAATCTAACTATATAACACTGTCTGAGAAACTATTTACTTAAATTCATGAAAACTAACGATACAACACGGTATGTGGAACTAAGTGCTTAACTTCTTCTAAACTAACGATATAATATTGGGTGATGATCTACGTGCTTAACTTTATGAAAACTAACGATACAACACTGTGTTTGAGACTATGTGCTTAACTTCTTCAAAACTAACGATACAACACTGTGTGTGAAACTACATGCTGAACATCATGAAAACTACCGGAACAACACTTTGAGTGAAACCATGTGCTTAACTTCATGAAAACTTACTATATAAAACTCTAGGAGACTCTCTATGCTTAACTTCATGAAACTAAAGATACAACACAGTATGTGGAATTAAGTGCTTAACTTCTTCAAATTAAGGATACAACATTATGTGAGAAACTGCGTGCTTAACTTCATGTAATCTAACTATATAACACTGTCTGAGAAACTTCGTACTTAACTTCATGAAAACTAACGATACAACACATTATGTGGAACTAAGTGCTAAACTTCTTCTAAAGTAACTATACAACGCTGTGTGTGAAAGAATGTGCTTAACTTCATGAAATCTAACTATATAACACTATATGAGAAACTACGTACTTAGCTTCATGAAAACAAATGATACAACACAGTATGTGAAATTAAGTGCTTAAATTCTTCAGAACCAACTATATAATATTGGGTGAGAATCTACGTGCTTAACTTTATGAAAACTAACGATACAACATTGTGTGTGAGACTATGTGCTTAACTTCTTCAAAACTAACATTACAACACTGTGTGTGAAACTACATGCTGAACTTCATGAAAACTACCGGTACAACACTTTGAGTGAAACCATGTGCTTAACTTCATGAAAACATACTATATAAAACTCTAGGAGACTCTACATGCTTAACTTCATGAGAACTAAAGACACAACACAGTGTGTGGAAATAAGTGCTTAACTTCTTCAAAACTAACGATACAACATTGTGTGAGAAACTGCGTGCTTAACTTCATGAAAACTTATGATGCAAATCTGTGTGTAAACGATGTACTTATCTTCATGAAAAGTTACTATATAAAAATGTAGGAGAATCTAAATGCTTACCTTCATTAAAACTAACGATACAACACAGTGTGTGGAAATAAGTGCTTACCTTCTTCAAAACTAACGATACAACATTGTGTGAGACTGCGTGCTTAAATTCATGAAATCTAACTATATAACACTCTGAGAAACTATGTACTTAACTTCATGAAAACTAACAAAACAACACAGAATATGGAACTAAGTGCTAAACTTCTTCAAAAGTAACTATACAATGCTGTGTGTGAAAGTATGTGCATAACTTCATGATTTCTAACTATATAACACTGTATGAGAAACTACGTACTTAGCTTCATGAAAGCAAACGATAAAAAAAAGTTTGGGAAAATAAGTGCTTAACTTCTTCAGAACTAACGATATAATATTGGATGAGAATCTACGTGCTTAACTTTATGAAACTAACGATACAACACTGTGTGTGAAACTGCGTGCTTAACTTCTTCAAAACTAACAATACAACACTGTGTGTGAAACTACATGCCGAACTTCATGAAATCTACCAGTACAGCACTTTAAGTGAAACTATGTGCTTAACCTCATGAAATCTTATGATGCAACTCTGTGGGTAAAACTATGTGCGTAACTTCATGAAAACTTACTATATAACACTGTAGGAGAATCTACATGCTTAACTTCATGAAAACAAACGATAAAACACAGTATGTGGAAATAAGTGCTTATCTTCTTCAACACTAACGATACAACATTGTGTGAGAAACTGCGTGCTTGACTTCATGAAATCTAACTTTATAACACTGACTGAGAAATTACGTACTTAACTTCAAGTAAACTAACGATACAACACAGTTTGTGGAACTAACTGCTAAACTTCTTCTAAAGTAACTATACAACATTGTGTGACAAACTGCTTGCTTAACTTCATGAAAACTAACGATACAACACAGTATGTGAAACTAAGTGCTTAACTTCTTCAGAACTAACGATATAATATTGGGTGAGAATCTACGTGCTTAACTTTATGAAAACTAACGATACAACACTGTGTGTGAAACTATGTGCTTAACTTCTTCAAAAGTAACGATACAACACTGTGTGTGATACTACATGCTGAACTTGATGAAATCTACCGGTACAACACTTTCCGTGAATCTATGTGCTTAACTTCATGAAAACTTAATATATAACACTGTAGGAGAATCTACATGCTTAACTTCATGAAAACTAACGATACAACACAGTATGTGGAAATAAGTGCTTAACTTCTTCAAAACTAACCATACAACATTGTGTGAGAAACTGCTTGCTTAACTTCATGAAATCTAACTATATAACACTGTGTGAGAAACTACGTACTTAACTTCAAAAAAACTAGCAATACCACACAGTATGTGAAACTCAGTGCTAAACTTCTTCAAAAGTAACTATATAACATTGTGTGACAAACTGCGTGCTTAACTTCATGAAAACTAACGATACAACACAGTATGTGAAACTAAGTGCTAAACTTCTTCAGAACTAACGATATAATATTGGTTGAGAATCTATGTGATTAACTTTATGAAAAGTAGCGAAACAAAACTGTGTGTGAAACTACGTGCTTAACATCTAAAGAACTAACGATACAACACTGTGTGTGAAACTACATGCTGAACATCATGAAATCTACCGGTACAACACTTTGAGTGAAACTATGTGCTTAATTTCATGAAAATTATGAAGCAACTCTAGGTGTAAAACTATGTGCTTAACTTCATGAAAAATTACTATATAACACTGTAGGAGAATCTACATGCTTAACTTCATGAAAACTAACGATACAACACACTATGTGGAAATAAGTGCTTAACTTCTTCAAAACTAACGATACAACATTGTGTGAGAAACTGCGTGCTTAACTTCATGAAATCTAACTACATAACACTGTCTAAGAAACTACGTACTTAACTTCATGAAAACTAACGATACAACACAGTATGTGGAACTAAGTGGTAAACATCTTCAAAAGGAACTATACAACACAGTGTGTGAAAGTATGTGCTTAACTTCATGAAATCTAACTATATAACACTGTATGAGAAACTACGTACTTTGCTTCATGAAAACAAACGATACAACACAGTATGTGAAACTAAGTGCTTATCTTCTTCAGAACTAACGATATAATATTGGGTGAGAATCTACGTGCGTAACTTTATGAAAACTAACGATACAACACTGTGTGTGAAACTATGTGCTTAACTTCTTCAAAAGTAACGATACAACACTGTGTGTGAAACTACATGCTGAACTTCATGAAATCTACCGGTACAACACTTTCCGTGAATCTATGTGCTTAACTTCATGAAAACTTACTATATAACACTGTAGGAGAATCTACATGCTTAACTTCATGAAAATTAACGATACAACACATTATGTGGAAATAAGTGCTTAACTTCTTCAAAACTAACCATACAACATTGTGTGAGTAACTGCTTGCTTAACTTCATGAAATCTAACTATATAACACTGTCTGAGAAACTACGTACTTAACTTCATGAAAACTAATGATACAACACAGTATGTGGAACTAAGTGCTAAACTTCTTCAGAACTAACGATATAATATTGGGTGAGAATCTACGTGCTTAACTTTATGAAAACTAGCGATACAACACAGTGTGTAAAACTACGTGCTTAACTTCTTCAGAACTAACGATATAATATTGGGTGAGAATCTACGTGCTTAACTTTATGAAATCTAACCATGCAACACTGTGTTTGAAACTATGTGCTTAACTTCTTCAAAACTAACGATACAACATTGTGTGTGAAAGTACATGCTGAACTTCATGAAATCTATCGGTACAACACTTTGGGTGAAACTATGTGCATAACTTCATGAAAACTTGCTATATAACACTGTAGGAGAATCAGCATGCTTAACTTCATGAAAACTAATGATACAACACAGTTTGTGGAAATAAGTGCTTAACTTCTTCAAAACTAACGATACAACATTGTGTGAGAAACTGTTTGCTTAACTTCATGAAATCTTACTATATAACACTGTCTGAGAAACTACGTACTTAACTTCATGAAAACTAACGATAAAACACAGTATGTGGAACTAAGTGCTAAACTTCTTCAAAAGGAACTATACATCACTGTGTGTGAAAGTATGTGCTTAACTTCATGAAATCTAACTATATAAAACTGCATGAGAAACTACGTACTTAGCTTCATGAAAACAAACGATACAACAAAGTATGTGAAACTAAGTGCTTAACTTCTTCAGAACTAACGATATAATATTGGGTGAGAATTTACATGCTTAACATTATGAAAACTAGCGATACAACACTGAGTGTGAAACTACGCACTTAACTTCTTCAAAACTAACAATACAACACTGTGTGTGAAACTACATGCTGAACATCATGAAATCTACCGGTACAACACTTTGAGTGAAACTATGTGCTTAACTTCATGAAAACTTATGAAGCAACTATATGTGTAAAACTATGTGCTTAACTTCATGTAAACTTACTATATAACATGTAGGAGAATCTACATGCTTAACTTCATGAAAACTAACGATACAACACACTATGTGGAAATAAGTGCTTAACTTCTTCAAAACTAACGATACAACATTGTGTGAGAAACTGCGTGCTTAACTTCATGAAATCTAACTACATAACACTGTCTGAGAAACTACGTACTTAACTTCATGAAAACTAACGATACAACACAGTATGTGGAACTAAGTGGTAAACATCTTCAAAAGGAACTATACAACACAGTGTGTGAAAGTATGTGCTTAACTTCATGAAATCTAACTATATAACACTGTATGAGAAACTACGTACTTTGCTTCATGAAAACAAACGATACAACACAGTATGTGAAACTAAGTGCTTATCTTCTTCAGAACTAACGATATAATATTGGGTGAGAATCTACGTGCTTAACTTTATGAAAACTAACGATACAACACTGTGTGTGAAACTATGTGCTTAACTTCTTCAAAAGTAACGATACAACACTGTGTGTGAAACTACATGCTGAACTTCATGAAATCTACCGGTACAACACTTTCCGTGAATCTATGTGCTTAACTTCATGAAAACTTACTATATAACACTGTAGGAGAATCTACATGCTTAACTTCATGAAAACTAACGATACAACACAGTATGTGGAAATAAGTGCTTAACTTCTTCAAAACTAACGATATAACATTGTGTGAGTAACTGCTTGCTTAACTTCATGAAATCTAACTATATAACACTGTCTGAGAAACTACGTACTTAACTTCATGAAAACTAATGATACAACACAGTATGTGGAACTAAGTGCTAAACTTCTTCAGAACTAACGATATAATATTGGGTGAGAATCTACGTGCTTAACTTTATGAAATCTAACCATGCAACACTGTGTTTGAAACTATGTGCTTAACTTCTTCAAAACTAACGATACAACATTGTGTGTGAAAGTACATGCTGAACTTCATGAAATCTATCGGTACAACACTTTGGGTGAAACTATGTGCTTAACCTCATGAAAACTTACTATATAACACTGTAGGAGAACTACATGCTTAACTTCATGAAAACTAACGATACAACACACTATGTGGAAATAAGTGCTTAACTTCTTCAAAACTAATGATACAACATTGTGTGAGAAACTGCTTGCTTAACTTCATGAAATCTAACTATATAACACTGTCTGAGAAACTACGTACTTAACTTCATGAAAACTAACGATACAACACAGTATGTGGAACTAAGTGCTACACTTCTTCAAAAGTAACTGTACAACGCTGTGTGTGAAAGTATGTGCTTAACTTCATGAAATCTAACTATATAACACTCTGTGAGAAACTACGTACTTAGCTTCATGAAAGCAAACGATTCAACACAATATGTGAAACTAAGTGCTTAACTTCTTCAGAACTAACGATATAATATTGGGTGAGAATCTACTTGCTTAACTTTATGAAAACTAGCGATACAACACTGTGTGTGAAACTACGGGCCTAACTTCTTCAAAACTAACGATACAACACTGTGTGTGAAACTGCATCCTGAACTTCATGAAATATACCGGTACAACAGTTTGAGTGAAACTATGTGCTTAACTTCATGTGTGGGAACACCAGACCTTGAGCAGAGACCCACTTCCCCTTCTGCCTGGGAGTAGGCAGCTGTAAGACAATGTTTCCTAAAAACAATACAATGCCTGGGGGCATTAAGTTCCTGGAAAAGGCCTGCCTGCAGAAACCACCCTGAGCTCGACCTTGTCCAGAGACTAACCGCCTCTTCTGCCACGCCCAGATCAGTTTCTGGGGTCAGAGCAGAACCAGCCAGGGTAGAGGAGAGAGCAGAAGCCTCTCTGGTGGGAGCCTTTCTTAGGAAGTTTTCTTGAACCTTTTTGGAGCCTGCTTAAAATTTTCTTTACATCATTGAAAGAGTCTCTGTGTTGTCAATCCCCGACACCCTCTGCAAGTTCTCAGACACAGGCCGCGCAGCAGACGCGACAATTGGAGGTCCTACCGAGATCATGAAAGTGAGGTAAGTGGACGGGGTTAAGAAACTATGGGGAATAGTTCCGGGAAGCTAGAATCATTGCAGTATCAACTAAAAAAGAACATGGGACTGCAGTCAAGTCTAAAACCCTAGAAGGCTTTCTAAAATCGATCGAACGAGCCAGTCCATGGTTCATTACTGGGGGAAACTTAAATATTCCAGATTGGGAGGAGGTTCGCCGTGATCTTCACAGACTTTTACAAAAAGAGGGATCTGAGTCCTTACCCCCTATGACATTCTCCTTATGGAGATCAGTGAGGGGAGCACTTTTGACAGATAAGGTTCGTCACCGCCAGGTAGTTCAGGACACAAAAGAGGCTTTTTTAGAATTACAAGAGACTGAGACTCAAGCCTCCTTGAGTTCAGGGGCAGAGAGTGATGATGAATCATCTGAAGGGACCCTGACTGAAACTAGAGGCTCCATTGTTAGTGAGGATGAAGGGGAGTCTCTTAGTAACAACAAAAAAACGGGTAGAGATCTCCGGGCGCGACCCAAACAGAAGAACTCCGGTCAGAATCGGTTATATCCTTCTCTATCAGACCTAGAAAATGGAAGTAGCTCAGACTCAGACTCGTCGCAGTCTGAAAAGGAACGGTTACTTGCTGCGATCGCGGCCCTTAAAAAAGAACTAAAAAAGATTCAAATTAAGGAAAGACAGGGCAGGGAGAGAAACCCTTCCCCATACTTTGAAAAAAGGGACTCCTATGAGATAACCCAGTCTTTCTCAGACCTGGAGGGAAGACCCAGAGGAGGGGTGCAATGCTGCCCGGTGGTGGCCCCAGTAATGGAAGTTCCAGATCCGAACAATTCTGGACAGGTCATTCGGCGTCATAACCCTTTAAATTTTAAGGATATAAGACAACTTAAAGAGGCAACTTTAAATTATGGAGCACAGGCTCCCTTTACACTTTCCTTAATGGAATCTTTTGCGTCTCTTAACTTGACACCTAGTGATTGGCAGCAGCTTTGTCGAGCGACTCTATCAGGGGGAGATTATTTGATTTGGAGGGGTGAGTTTCAGGAAAGATGCAGCCAGACAGCCCAAAGAAATGCACAGGCCGGACAGCCCCAGAGAAATGTGGAGATGCTTACCGGGAGTGGTCAATACGCCACCATTCAGCAACAAATGCAATATGACATTGCAGTCTATGCCCAAGTGGCAGCAGCAGCCCAAGGGGCTTGGAAAGCATTGCCTTCCAAGGAAGGAGGGGATCATCTGTCCAAAGTCCTTCAAGGACCCTCTGAACCTTTTCAAGACTTTGTAGACCGTCTCAGTCAGGTAGCAGAAAGAATATTTGGGGGTATTGGGCCTGCGATGCCAGTCATCAAGCAGATGGCATTTGAAAATGCAAATAAGTACTGTAAGGAGGCTCTTCGCCCCTATCGTAATAAAAGTCTAAATGACTACATCCGGATTTGTAGGGACATTGATGGGAACTTCATCCAGGGCCAAGTGTTAGCTGCTGCCATTCGGCCCCAAGTGGGGAAAGAAAGACCTACTCTGGGAGGGAGAAAAACATGTTTCAGCTGCGGTAGGGAGGGACACTTCTGTAGAGAGTGCCCTCAAAATAGTACTACGGGTCTCAAGCGACCTGGTTTATGCTCCCGTTGTCAAAGGGGATATCATTGGGCCAAAGACTGCTACTCTAAAACTGACCGGGAGGGAAATTTCCTTCCTGCTAATAATAATCAGGGAAACGGGAGGAGGGCCCCGCCCCAGGGCCCCAAAACCAATGTGTACGGGGCAATGACCCCTGCTCCGGGCAGTGGCAGGATTCATTTTCTCCCCCAGAGCAACCCCTTCATATCTCAGACCTCCTTAGAGCCACCTCGGGGAGTGCAGGATTGGACCTCGCTCCCTCTGCCCGGGCAATCCTAACACCGGAAATGGGGATCCAGGCCCTCCCTACTGGGGTGCATGGGCCATTGCCCCCAGGCACGGTAGGACTACTCTTGGGACGGTCCAGTACTATTCTTCGAGGCATCCAGGTACACCCCGGTGTTATAGACCAGGATAGTGAGGGGGAGATTAAAATAATGACATCAGTGGGCAGTGGGGTTGTTGCCATCCCTGCAGGAGAACGGATTGCTCAGTTACTCCTTCTCCCTACAGCTCCTTGTGAGGCTAGAAAAATTAAAGAGAAAAGGGGCAACCAAGGTTTTGGAAGTACCGGCCCAGCAGCATTTTGGGTAGCCACTATGGAGAACCGCCCCCAGCTTACATTAAAGATAGAAGGCAAGTTCTTTAGGGGCGTCTTAGATTCTGGGGCAGATTTCTCTGTCCTCTCAGATAAATTCTGGCCCCCCGCTTGGCCGAAAGAGGAAGGGACAGTGACCCTCCAGGGAATAGGACAGGCTGTGCCCCAAAAAAGCCTCAGAATCCTAAAGTGGCAAGACTCTGAGGGCCACACAGGGCTTTTCCAGCCATATGTTTTGCCTGGCCTCCCTATTAACCTCTGGGGACGGGACCTCATGCAAGAAATGGGAGTGGTCCTCACCACCCAGGCACCCAAGTCCAAAAGCAGGGGCCCCCAGATGACGCAAGGGAGGGGCTGGAGCCCGGGGAGGGAACTAGGTAAACTAGAACAGGGAGAGGTTTGCCCTGTGGCATCCCTCCCTTTGGAGAACAGGGCCCCAGGGGATAGGAAGGGTTTTGGCCATTTTTGATGAGGGTCACTGTTGCGCCGCCAGCCCCCATACCCATCACATGGCTATCAGATGATCCGGTATGGGTGGAACAGTGGCCCTTACCAGCGGAGAAACTAAGGGCGGCTCACCAGCTAGTTCAAGAACAATTGGAGGCAGGTCATTTGGTTCCTTCCACGTCCCCTTGGAATACCCCTATATTTGTAATAAAAAAATCTTCAGGGAAATGGAGGTTACTACAAGACTTGAGGGCCGTGAATGCGACCATGCAGCCTATGGGGGCTCTGCAGCCTGGCTTGCCCGTGCCTGTGGCCATTCCTAAAGACTGGCATTTGATTGTTATTGATTTGAAGGATTGCTTCTTTTCTATTCCCTTGCATTCTCAAGATAGTCCTCGGTTTGCGTTTAGCCTTCCTTCGATTAACTTTAGGGAGCCTGCCCTTCGCTTCCAATGGGTGGTGCTCCCCAAGGGATGGCTAATAGTCCAACTATATGCCAGATTTATGTAGCTGCCTGTTTAGATCCCCTCAGACGTAAGTTCCCTGACCTTTACATTATCCACTACATGGATGATATTCTTTTGGCCGCGGCCGAAGAAAGACAATGTTACATAGCCTTTGCAGAGCTACAGGAGCTTCTGGAGGCCCGAGGATTTATTTTGGCTCCTGAAAAGATCCAAAAGAGACCCCCTTATACTTATTTGGGTCATCAAATTCAACAAACTGGCCTCCGGCCACAAAGACTCCAGATCGATTGTTCAAATTTAAAAACACTTCATGATTGGCAGAGATTTTTGGGAGAGGTGCAATGGTTTCGCCCTTCTCTTTCTATTAAAACAGGGGCTCTTAAAGCGCTTTATGATATTCTTCCTGGGGATCCTGCTCCAACTTCCCTAGACAGATTACCCCAGAGGCCAGGGAAGCCCTACAATTGTTGTTAAGAAGTATAGAGCAAGCCCACCTTCGGCGTATAGATTATGGGCAGCCCCTTGTTCTGGTTGTACTTTCATCTAGCTTTTCGCCCACTGCCGTGTTTTGGCAGACTGGTCCTATTTATTGGGTACATTTGTCAGCCTCCCCTAAGAAGGTAGTGACCCCTTACTATGATCTCATTTTACAATTGTTGTGGAAGGCGCACAAGTTTAGCATTCAAACCTTTGGAAAGAGTCCTGATAAAATTATCCTTCCTTATGGTAAGGAGGAGGTGGAACATCTACAGATCTTCCATGATGGGTGGACCCTGTTTATTACATCTACAGGCGCTCAGTTTGATAACCAATATCCCAACAGCCCCTTGATGTCTTTTTTCAAACAACACCCTGTGATCTTTCCCAAGATTTTAAAGGAGAACCCTCTAGTTGGAGCTCGCTCAGTCTTTACAGACGGCTCCTCCAAGGGTTTCGCGGTGGTGGTTTCTTCTCAGGTGCAGAAGAGGGTACCCATAGGGCAGATGTCAGCACAAGCCGCTGAGTTGTTTGCTTGCTTGATGGCTTTCCAAATGTTTGAGGGAGAGCCCTTTAATTCATATACTGATAGTGTTTATGTTGCCAACATTGTTAGACCTTTAGAAACTTCTCCATATGTTCTTCCAACCTCCCAGGTTCGTTCCTTATTAGTTCAGCTCCAACATCTTATTTGGCAGCGCATCCACCCTGCTTATGTGGGATTTATTCGTGCACATACTAACCTTCCAGGGCCCCTTGCCCAGGGCAATCAAATTGCTGACTCCTTGACCCGCCCTAGGGTCTTATTTACTCAGGAGCAGCTTGCCCACCAGCTCCATGAGCGGTATCATCTAAATGCCCGCTCCATTAAATTTCACACTGGATGCCCCTTATCCATAGCGACACAGATTACCTCTCAGTGTCCTGATTGTGCTCCTTATCATAATTTTCCCAATGAGGGGGTAAATCCCCGGGGCCTCAGGGCCAACCACCTCTGGCAAATGGATGTCTGTAGGAGGAAGTCTGATGCTGCCATTAAACATGTGACTTACTAGAGGCGCATACAGATGAGGTAATAAAAGGGCGGTTTACCACACCGCTAACCACACCCACTTTAGGCAGGACTAAAGACGTATACGGCTGGACGTAAAGACGTATACGTACGTAGGCGGAACTACGTCACTAGCCAAGCCCACTTTTGGGCATGGCTAGGGGCGTTACGGGAGCCAGGCGTTGGTGGCACACACCTTTAATCCCAGCACTCAGGAGGCAGAGGCAGGCAGATCTCTGTGAGTTCAAGGCCAGCCTGGTCTACAGAGCGAGTTCTCCCTCCTTTTTGTTTGTTTGTTTGTTTGTTTGTTTTGAGACAGGGTTTCTCTGTGGTTTTGGAGGCTGTCCTGGAACTCGCTCTGTAGACCAGGGATGTCACTCACCTGCCGCAGGCAGGAAAATTAAAATACATGCATGTCTCGGTGGATACATATTCTAAACTGATTTTTGCCTCTCTTCACTCAGGAGAGAAAATTAAAGATGTTATTTCTCATTGCCTGCAGGCCTTTGCCTACATGGGCGTTCCTGATGCCCTAAAAATGGACAATGGCCCTGCTTATGCCAGCAATCGCTTTGCTGCCTTTTGCAGGGAACATCACATTGTCCATTCTTTTGGTATTCCTCACAACCCCACGGGACAGGCTATTGTGGAGCGCACCCATGCCACTCTCAAACAGTATTTTAAGAAAATAAAAAAGGGGGAGTATGTTACCTCCCCCAATATTCAGTTATCCACCATACTTTACATTTTAAATTTTTTGACCATAGACCGTAATAATTTGTCTGCTATGGAGAGACATTGGAACAAACCCTCCCAGTCCTTGGGATGGGTCAGATGGAAGGACTTAATTACAGGAAAATGGCAGCCACCCACCCCCCTATTAGCTAGGGTCCGAGGGGCTGTTTGTGTTTTCCCTCCAGGAAGTGAGAAGCCTATTTGGGTCCCCGAACGGTGCATCAGGCATGTCGACCCCAATACTACTCCGGATACTAGGAATGCTCACCATGATAAAGATGATCCAACCATTGTTGAACACTCAGGTAAGAGAAATATGGGCGTTGGTGAGGATTCCCCCCCATGTTGATGCCAGTTAGTCATTCCAGCTCCCTGTTCATCAAATTTTAAAACACCAATAATACATTGGGAGCGGCTGCCACCAATGAGATTAAAAAGTCAGAAACTAGACATTCTGAGTTTCCCCCTCCTAAGCCTGATACCAGGGTCAGAAAGTAGGGGAATCCAAGAGATTGCCAGCAGCATACGCCTTTAATACCAGCGGCATACGCCTTTAATGCCAACACGCCTTTATGAGGGAATATCCTGGGTTGAATGGATTGAAAATGGGTGAATAGCTGGGCGTTGGCAGCACACGCCTTTAATCCCAGTACTCGGGAGACACAGGCAGGCAGATCTCTTGAGTTCAAGGCCAGCCTGGTTTACAGAGCAAGTTCCAAGACAGCCTCCAAATAATACAGAAAAAAAAATTGGTAACAAGCTGGGCGGTGGTGGCACACGCCTTTAATCCCAGCACTTGGGAGGCAGACGCAGGTGTATCTCTGTGAGTTCGAGGCCAGGCTGGACTGACAGACTCAAACAATACAGAGAAACCCTGACTTTAAAAAAAATGGGTGAAAAAAAATTTTGTAACAGTAAATAGGTACTGGTATTAAGTAAAGAAAAAGACAAAGGTATATACAATGGAAATTTTTGTTTACATTTAAGTTTTATTTTGTGAGTCATCTCTAAAAACTTTTGGCCAAAAGCTTGGCCTCTCCACCTTGCATCTACAGTTACAAGGAGTAGGTACAGCTGTACCCCATGACTGTAGCTCAAATGGAGGAATGATAAAGAACATACAGGACTTTTTAACCCTTTTAGTTCAAGGATTGGCTGGAGTTGTTCTTTTACATAGATTTCAATTAAGGAAGCTTCATTGCAACAGACTAATCATGACCTAGGGAAAAAGGATGACTGAAAGATGCATGTATGTTCTGAATGTATGGTGTGGCCACACCGGTATGTATCAAATGTGATTGTGAATGCATGAGTGTGAACTGCTTATATGATTAAAAGGATACTTAAATCCCTTCAAAAATAGTTAAGAAGCTACCTAGATTGCTTTAAATATAGACAAAAGGAACATCCAGCCAGTCTGTTAATGTTTTTACAGGCCTTGTCAGCTAGTGAGAGCTCTACAGGGTAGATTGGGAAAGACTGCTCACAGACTTCAAATAATTTTCACAAGTTATTTGGACACATTATAGTTTACAATCTTTGAGTGATTTTCAGAAGTTTTTGGGAAATATTTAATGGATATGTCCTTTTTAATGGGCATCTACAAATAATCTAAGTAGTAATCCCAATTTACCTAGATAGTTAACCAAGGAGGGTAGACAAATCCTTCTACTGTTATGGTCCAGCTTCAACAGTTCAAAAAATTTTTTTTAGAAAATAAAAAAGGGGGAATAATGTCCCCAGTCCCCATATGACTCATCAAATAATACACTCCTCATTTTAAAAATTTTATAATGTGAATGCCAGTGAGCTTCAGACAGATTCTGGCATGATGGAACTTGAGCAACCATTGCTCAGGTCAAATGGAGACATCCATGCACTAAACAGTGGAGAAGACCCTAATTTGGGGTCGAGGGCATGTTTGTGTTTTCTTGTAGGAAAAGAATAAAAGCTTCGAGCATGGAGCAGAGAAAAACTGGACCTGAGACCATGGGAGCCTACCTAAGCCAGTTTGAGTGAGATCTCCTAAATCAGTGTTCCTGACACTTGCTGTCATCGAATCTAGAGCCCAAGAAAGAAAGAAAACAGTCGGTTCGAGATTTCCAGTTTCTCAACAGACCTGCTGCATCAACCTTCCAGACCCATGAGTTTTCATTGTGAAGCCAACAGAAAAAAAGTACCCATTTAAAACACTTGAACATTGGTATGGACTGTGATGAGGGGCAAAAGCCTCTTTTAAGTAATTGAACAGGACATGGTCACTTGAAATATCAGACTTGATGGTTCCTGTTTCTGGAATCACGACTAGGCCAGTGTATTTTTCTAGAGAGATGCAACTTGTCCTAATGCGACAAAAGGAGACTTTGACTCAAGTCGCATAATCAGCTGACGTTGAATCAACAAACTGCATCACCACAGGAACAAATTGGTGCTCTGTGGATAGTGCAACAAGCCTATTGTTCATATTTTTCATAATGCTACATGTGTAACATCAATGATTGTACCTAATGTATCTGTGCAAGTGCACTTTCTAAATGCTTTCCTGAGCAGATCTTGGAACAATTGTAAACTTTATCAAATTGTAAATGTAAATCACATGCGGGTTACCCTTGTAACAGAATGTAAATCACGTGTAGGTTACCCTTGTAACAGATGAAGGCTGGTAGAATGTTATGGCCCAGATCTGGTGATGGGTACGGTGATGGAGAGGCGCTATGTCAATGGGGGTCCTGGAAATGGTGGCAGTGGCAGTAGGCATTCTGGCTTTATGCCGGGCTCAAACGTGCCTTGTTCCAGAGGCAAGAGATCCGTAACCAAGTATTGCTTAGCCTAGCCCATGGCAATCCCGATAGCCATGAAGGTTGGTTACAGATGATTTAAAGTTGGGGTGCTCTGATGACGGGCCACCTGTGGGGAAGACCCCTCCCGCCTAAGACAGGGGTTCAAGGTCCCCCAAGGACGGGAAAGGGAGGGTGACCCT
Organism: Mesocricetus auratus; assembly: GCF_017639785.1. Classification (NCBI taxonomy): domain Eukaryota; kingdom Metazoa; phylum Chordata; class Mammalia; order Rodentia; family Cricetidae; genus Mesocricetus; species Mesocricetus auratus. The sequence goes on along the minus strand of NW_024429205.1, from coordinate 32,084,748 downwards.
ACTTGACCTAAGCCAGGAGTGCCTCATTTAAAAAAAAAGGGGTGAATTGTGGGAACACCAGACCTTGAGCAGAGACCCACTTCCCTTTCTGCCTGGGAGTAGGCAGCTGTAAGACAATGATTCCTAAAAACATTACAATGCCTGGGGGCATTAAGTTCCTGGAAAAGGCCTGCCCGCAGAAACCACCCTGAGCTCGACCTTGTCCAGAGACTAACCGCCTCTTCTGCCACGCCCAGATCAGTTTCTGGGGTCAGAGCAGAACCAGCCAGGGTAGAGGAGAGAGCAGAAGCCTCTCTGGTGGGAGCCTTTCTTAGGAAGTTTTCTTGAACCTTTTTGGAGCCTGCTTAAAGTTTTCTTTATATCATTGTAAGAGTCTCTGTGTTGTCAATCCCCTACACCCTCCGCACGTTCTCAGGCACAGGCCTCACAGCAGACACTACATCATGAAAACTTATGATGCAACTCTGTGTATAAAACTATGTGCTTAACTTCATGAAAACTTACTATATAACACTGTAGGAGAATCTACATGCTTAACTTCATGAAAACTAATGATACAACACAGTATGTGGAACTAAATGCTGAACTTATTCAAAAGTAACAATACAACACTGTGTGTGAAAGTATGTGCTTACCTTCATGAAATCTAACTATATAACACTGTACGAGAATCTACGTACTTAGCTTCATGAAAATTAACGATACAACACAGTATGTAAAACTAAGTGCTTAACTTCTTCAAAACTAACGATATAATATTGGGTGAGAATCTACGTGCTTAACTTTATGAAAACTAATGATACAACACTGTGTTTGAGACTATGTGCTTAACTTATTCAAAACTAACGATAAAACACTGTGTGTGAAACTACATGCTGAACTTCATGAAAACTATCGGTGCAATACTTTGAATGAAACCATGTGCTTAACTTCATGAAAACTTACTATATAAAACTCTAGGAGACTCTCCATGCTTAACTTCATGAAAACTAACGAACCACAAAGTATGTGGAACTAAGGGCTAAACTTCTTCAAAAGTAACTATACAACATTGTGTGAGAAACTGCGTGCTTACTTCATGAAAACTAACGATACAACACAGTATGTGGAACTAAGTGCTAAACTTCTTCAAAAGTAACTATACAACACTGTGTGTGAAAGTATGTGCTTAACTTCCCTGAAATCGAACTATATAACACTGTATGAGAAACTACGTACTTAGCTTCATGAAAACAAACGATACAACACAGTATGTGAAACTAAGCGCTTACCTTCTTCAGAACTAACGATATAATATTGGGTGAGAATCTACGTGCTTAACTTTATGAATACTAACGATACAACACTGTGTGTGAAACTACGTGCTTAACTTCTTCAGAACTAACGATATAATATTGGGAGAGAATCGATGTGCATAACTTTATGAAATCTAACGATACAACACTATGTGTGAAACTATGTGCTTAACTTCTTCAAAACTAACGATACAACACTGTGTGTGAAACTACATGCTGAACTTCATTAAAACTACCGGAACAACACTTTGAGTGAAACCATGTGCTAACTTCATGAAAACTTACTATATAAAACTCTAGGAGACTCTCAATAATTAACTTCATGAAAACTAACGATACAACACAGTATGTGGAAATAAGTGCTTAACTTCTTCAAAACTAACGATATAACATTGTGTGAGAAACTGCCTGCTTAACTTCATGAAATCTAACTATATAACACTGTCTGAGAAACTGCGTACTTAACTTCATGAAAACTAACAAGACAACACAGTACGTGGAACTAAGTGCTAAACTTCTTCAAAAGTAACTATGCAAAGCTGTGTGTAAAAGTATGTGCTTAACTTCATGAAATCTAACTATGTAACACTGTATGCGAAACTACGTACTTAGCTTCATGAAAACAAATGATACAACACAGTATGTGAAACTAAGTGCTTAACTTCTTCAAAATTAACTATACAACGCTGTGTGTAAAAGTATGTGCTTAACTTCATGAAATTTAACTATATAACACTGTATGAGAAACTACGTACTTAGCTTCATTAAAACAAACGATGCAACACAGTATGTGAAACGATGTGCTTAACATCTTCAGAAACAAAGATATAATATTGGGTGAGAATCTACGTGCTTAACTTTATGAAAACTAGCGATACAACACTGTGTGTGAAACTACGTGCTTAACATCTTCAAAACAAACGATACAACACAGTGTGTGAAACTACATGCTGAACTTCTTGAAATCTACCGGTACAACACTTTGATTGAAACTATATGCTTAACTTCAGGAAAACTTATGATGCAACTCTGTGTGTAAAACTATATGCTTAACTTCATGAAAACTTACTATATAACACTGTAGGAGAATCTACATGCTTAACTTCATGAAAACTAACGATACAACACAGTATATGGAAATAAGTGCTTAACATCTTCAAAACTAACGATACAACATTGTGTTTGAAACTGCGTGCTTAACTTCATGAAATCTAACTATATAACACTGTCTGAGAAACTACGTACATAACTTCATGAAAACTAACGATACAACACAGTATGTGGAACTAAGTGCTAAACTTCTTCAAAAGTAACCATACAACATTGTCTGAGAAACTGCTTGCTTAATTCATGAAAACTAACAATACAACACAGTATGTAGAACTAAGTCCTAAACTTCTTCAAAAGTAACTATACAACACTGTATTTGAAAGTATGTGCTTAACGTCGGGAAATCTAACTATGTAACACTGTATGAGAAACTACGTACTTAGCTTCATGAAAACAAACGATACAACACAGTATGTGAAACTAAGTGCTTACCTTCTTCAGAACTAATGATATAATATTGGGTGAGATTCTACGTACTTAACTTTATGAAAACTAATGATACAACACTGTGTGTGAAAGTCCGTGCTTAACTTATTCAAAACTAAGGATACAACACTGTGTGTGAAACAACATGCTGAACTTCATGAAATCTAACGGTACAACACTTTGAGTGAAACTATGTGCATAACTTCATGAAAACTTATGATGCAACTCTGTGTGTAAAATTATGTGCTTAACTTCATGAAAACTTACTATATAACACTGTAGGAGAATCTACATGCTTAACTTCATGAAAACTAACGATACAACACAGTATGTGGAAATAAGAGCTTACCTTCTTCAAAACTAACGATACAACATTGTGTGAGAAACTGCGTGCTTAACTTCATACAATCTAACTATATAACACTGTCTGAGAAACTACGTACATAACTTCATGAAAACTAATGATACAACACAGTACGTGGAACTAAGTGCTAAATTTCTTCAAAAGTAACTATACAACGCTGTGAGTGAAAGTATGTGCTTAACTTCATGAAATCTAACTATATAACACTGTATGAGAAACTACGTACTTAGCTTCATGAAAACAAACGATACAACACAGTTTGTGAAACTAACTGCTTAAATTCTTCAGAACTAACAGTGTAATATTGGGTGAGAATCTACGTGCTTAACTTTATGAAAACTAGCGATACAACACTGTGTGTGAAACTACTTGTTAACATGTTCAAAACTAATGATACAACACTGTGTGTGAAACTACATGCAGAACTTCATGAAATCTACCGGTACAACACTTTGAGTGAAACTATGTGCTTAACTTCATGAAAACAAATGATGCAACTCTGTGTGTAAAACTATGTACTTGACTTCATGAAAACTGACTATATAACACTGTAGGAGAATCTACATGCTTAACTTCATGAAAACTAACGATACAACACCGTATGTGGAAATAAGTGCTTAAATTCTTCAAAACTAACGATACAACATTGTGTGAGAAACTGCGTGCTTAAGTCATGAAATCTAACTATATAACACTGTCTGAGAAACTACGTACTTAACTTCATGAAAACTAAGGATACAACACAGTATGTGGAACTAAGTGCTAAACTTCTTCAAAAGTAAATATACAACGCTGTGAGAGAAATCGCGTGCTTAATTCATGAAAACTAACAATACAACACAGTATGTGGAACTAAGTCCTAAATTTCTTCAAAAGTAACTATACAAGGCTGTGAGTGAAAGTATGTGCTTAACTTCATGAAATCTAACTATATAACACTGTATGAGAAACTATGTACTTAGATTCATGAAAACAAACGATACAACACAGTATGTGAAACTAAGTGCTTCCTTCTTCAGAACTAACGATATAATATTGGGTGAGATACTCCGTGCTTAACTCTATGGAAACTAACGATACAACACTGTGTGTGAAAGTACGTGCTTAACTTATTCAAAACTAACGATACAACACTGTGTGTGAACAACATGCTGAACTTCATGAAATCTACCGGTACAACACTTTGAGTGAAACTATGTGCATAACTTTATGAAAACTTATGATGCAACTCTGTGTGGAAATCTATGTGCTTGACTTCATGAAAACTTACTATATAACACTGTAGGAGAATCTACATGCTTAACTTCATGAAAACTAACGATACAACACAGTATGTGGAAATAAGTGCTTACCTTCTTCAAAACTAACAATACAACATTGTGTGAGATACTGCGTGCTTAACTTCATATAATCTAACTGTATAACACTGTCTGAGAAACTACGTACTTAACTTCATGAAAACTAACGATACAACACAGTATGTGGAACTAAGTGCTAAATTTCTTCAAAAGTAAATATACAACGCTGTGAGTGAAAGTATGTGCTTAACTTCATGAAATCTAACTATATAACACTGTATGAGAAACTATGTACTTAGCTTCATGAAAACAAACGATACAACACAGTTTGTGAAATAACTGCTTAACTTCTTCAGAACTAACTGTATAATATTGGGTGAGAATCTACGTGCTTAACTTTATGAAAACTAGCGATACAACACTGTGTGTGAAACTACGTGCTTAACTTGTTCAAAACTAATGATACAACACTGTTTGTGAAACTACTTGCAGAACTTCATGAAATCTACCGATACAATACTTTGAGTGAAACTATGTGCTTAACTTCATGAAAACAAATGATGCAAATCTATGTGTAAAACTATGTACTTGACTTCATGAAAACTTACTATATAACACTATAGGAGAATCTACATGCTTAACTTCCTGAAAACTAACGATACAACACAGTATGTGGAAATAAGTGCTTATCTTCCTCAAAACTAACGATACAACATTGTGTGAGAAACTGTGTGCTTAACTTCATTAAATCTAACTATATAACACTGTCTGAGAAACTACGTACTTAACTTCATGAATACTAACGAGACAACACAGTATGTGGAACTAAATGCTAAACTTCTTCAAAAGTAACTATACAACGCTGTGTTTCAAAGTATGTGCTTAACTTCATGAAATCGAACTATATAAACTACGTACTTAGCTTCATGAAAACAAACGGTAAAGCACAGTATGTGAAACTAAGTGCTAAACATCTTCAGAACTAACGATATGATATTGGGTGAGAATCTACATGCTTAACTTTATGAAAATTAGCGATACAACACTGTGTGTGAAACTACGTGCTTAACTTCTTCAAAACTAACTATACAACACTGTGTGTGAAACTACATGCTGAACTTCATTCAAACTACTGGTACAACACTTTGAGTGAGACCTTGTGCTTAACTTCATGAAAACTTACTATATAAAACTCTAGGAGACACTACATGCTTAACTTCCTGAAAACTAAAGATACAACACTGTATGTGGAAGTAAGTTCTTAACTTCTTCAAAACTAACGATACAACATTGTGTAAGAAACTGCGTGCTTAACTTCATGAAATCTAACTATATAACACCATCTGAGAAACTATGTACTTAACTCATGAAAACTAACGATACAACACAGAACGTGGAACTAAGTGCTAAACTTCTTCAAAAGGAACTATACAACACTGTGTGTGAAAGTATGTGCTTATCTTCATGATATCTAACTATATAAACTGTATGGGAAACTACGTACTTAGCTTCATAAAAACAAACGATACAACACAGTATGTGAAACTAAGTGCTTAACTTCTTCAGAACTAACGATATAATATTGGGTGAGAATCTACGTGCTTAACTTTGTGAAAACTAACGATACAACACTGTGTGTGAGACTATGTGCTTTACTTCTTCAAAAGTAATGATACAACACTGTGTGTGAAACTACATGGTGAACTTCGTGAACACTACCGGTACAACACTTTGCATGAAGCCATGTGCTTAACTTCATGAAAACTTACTATATAAATCTCTAGGAGACTCTACATGCTTAACTTCATGAAAACTAAAGATACAACACAGTCTGTGGTAATAAGTGCTTAACTTCTTCAAAACTAACGATACAACATTGTGTGAGAAACTGCGTGCTTAACTTCATGAAATCTAACTATATAACACTGTCTGAGAAACTACGTACTTAACTTCATGAAAACTAACGATACAACACAGTATGTGGAACTAAGTGCTAAACTTCTTCAAAAGTAACTAAAGAACACTGTGTGTGAAAGTATGTGCTTAACTTTATGAAATCTAACTATATAACACTGTATGAGAAACTACGTACTTAGCTTCATGAAAACAAACGATACAACACAGTATGTGAAACTAATTGCTTAACTTCTTCAGAACTAATGATTTAATATTAGGTGAGAATTTACGTGCTTAACTTTATGAAAACTAACAATACAACACTGTGTGTGAAACTTTATGCTTAACTATTTCAAAACTAACGATACAACACTTTGTGCGAAACTACATGTTGAACTTCTTGAAATCTACCTGTACAACACTTTGCCTGAAACTATGTGCTTAACTTCAAGAAAACTTAATATATAAAACTGTAGGAGAATCTACATGCTTAACTTCATGAAAACTAACGATACAACACAGTATGTAGACATAAGTACTTAACTTCTTCATAACTAACGATACAACATTGGGTGAGAAACTGTTTGCTCAACTTCATGAATTCTAACTATATAACACTGTATGAGAAACTACGTACTTACCTTCATGAATAGAAACGATGCAACACAGTATGTGAAACTAAGAGCTTAACTTCTTCAAAACTAACGATATAATATTGGGTGAGAATCTATGTGCTTAACTTTTTGAAAACTAACGATAAAACATGTGTGTGACACTATGTTCTTAACTTCTTCAAAACTAACCATACAACACTGTGTGTGAAACCTCATGCTGAAATTCATGAAATCTACCGGTACAACACTTTGAGTGAAACTATGTGCTTAACTTCATGAAAACTTATGATGCAACTCTGTGTGTAAAACTCTGTGCTCAACTTCACGAAAACTTACTATATAACACTGTAGGAGGATCTACATGCTTAACTTCATGAAAACTAACGATACAACACAATATGTGGAAATAAGTGCTTAACTTCTTCAAAACTAATGATACAACATTGTGTGAGAAACTTCTTGCTTAGCTTCATGAAATCTAACTATATAACACTGTCTGAGAAACTACTTACTTAACTTCACGAAAACTAACGATACAACACAGTATGTGGAACTAAATGCAAAACTTCTTCAAAAGTAACTATACAATACTGTGTGTGAAAGTATGTGCTTAACTTCATGAAATCTAACTATATAACACTGTATGAGAAACTACGTACTTAGCTTCATGAAAACAAACGATACAACACAGTATGTGAAACTAAGTGCTTCACTTCTTCCGAACTAACGATATTATATAGGGTGAGAATTTACGTGCTTAACTTTGTGAAAACTAACAATACAACACTGTGTGTGAAACTATGTGCTTAACTTCTTCAAAACTAATGATACAACACTGTGTGTGAAACTACAACTGAACTTCATGAAAACAACCGGTACAACACTTTGAGTGAAGCCATGTGCTTAACTTCATGAAAACTTACTATATAAAACTCTAGGAGACTCTACATGCTTAACTTCATGAAAACTAAAGTTCCAACACAATATGTGGAAATAAGTGCTAAACCTCTTCAAAACTAACTATACAACATTGTGTGAGAAACTGCGTGCTTAACTTCATGAAACTAACGATACAACACAGTATGTGGAACTAAGTGCTAAACTTCTTCAAAAGTAATGATACAACATTGTGTGAGAAACTGCATGCTTAACTTCATGAAATCTAACTATATAACACTGTCTGAGAAACTACTTACTTAACTTCATGAAAACAAACGATACAACACAGTATGTGACACTAAGGGCTTAACTTCTTCAAATCTAACGATATAATATTGGGTGAGAATCTACGTGCTTAACTTTATGAAAACTAACGATACAACACTGTGTGTGAGACGATGTGCTAACTTCTTGAAAAGTAACAATAAAACACTGTGTGTGAAACTACATTCAGAAATTCATGAAACCACCGGTACAACACTTTGAGTGAAGCCATGTGCTTAACTTCATGAAAACTTACTATATAAAACTCTAGGAGACTCTACATTCTTAACTTCATGAAAACTAAAGATACAATACAGTGTGTGGAAATAAGTGCTTAACTTCTTCAAAACTAACGATACAACATTGTGTGAGAAACTGCGTGCTTAACTTCATGAAATCTAATTATATAACACTGTCTGAGAAACTACTTACTTACCTTCATGAAAACTAACGATACAACACAGTATGTGGAAATAAGTGCTTAACTTCTTCAAAACTAAAGATACAACATTGTGTGGGAAACTGCGTGCTTAACTTCATGTAATATAACTATATAACATTGTCTGAGAAACTACTTACTTAACTTCATGAAAACTAACGACACAACACAGTATGTGGAACTAAGTGCTAAACTTCTTCAAAAGTAACTATACAATATTGTGTGAGAAACTGCATGCTTAACTTCATGAAAAGTAACGATACAACACTGTATGTGGAACTAAGTGCTAAACTTCTTCAAAAGCCTCCCAACCAAAAAAGCCCAGGTCCAGATGGCCTCAATGCAGAATTCTACCAGAAATTCAAGAACAGCTTATACCAATTCTTCTGAATGTATTCCACACAATAGAAGCAGACGGTTCTTTGCCAAACTCTTTCTATGATGCTTCAATAACCTTGATCCCTAAGCCACACAAAGACACAACTAAGAAAGAGAACTTCAGACCAACATCCCTCAAGAACATTGATGCAAAATTACTCAATAAAATACTGACAAATCAGATCCAAGAACACATCAAAACAATCATTCACCAAGATCAAGTAGGTTTCATCCCAGGGATGCAGGGATGGTTCAACATATGAAAATCCATCAACGTAATCCACCATATAAACAAGCTGAAAAACAAAAATCACATGATCATCTCACTAGATGCTGAAAAAGCCTTTGACAAATCCAAACACACCTTCATGATAAAGGTCTTGGAGAGATCTGGGATAACAGGAACATACTTAAACATAATAAAAGCTATATACAGTAAACGAAAAGCCAACATCAAAATAAATGGACAGAAACTCAACGCAATTCCTCTAAAATCAGGAACAAAACAAGGCTGTCCACTCTCTTCATACCTTTTCAACATGGTACTTGAAGTTCTAGCCATTTGCCATAAGAAAACAAAAGGGGATCAAGGGGATACAAATTGGGAAGGAAGAGGTCAAACTTTCACTGTTTGCAGATGATATTATAGTTTACATCAATGACCCAAAGAACTCTACCAGGGAAATTTTACAGCTGATTAACACCTTCAGCAAAGTGGCGGGCTACAAGATCAACTCAAAGAGATCAGTAGCCCTACTATATACAGATGATAAAAGGGCTGAGAAAGAAATCAGAGAAACATCACCCTTTACAATTGCCACAAACAACATAAAATACCATGGAGTAATGCTAACCAAACAAGTGAAAGACCTGTATCATAAGAATTTTGAATCTTTAAAGAAAGAAATTAAAGAAGCCCTCAGAAAATGGAAAGATCTCCCATGCTCTTGGATAGGTAGGATCAATGTAGTAAAAATGGCAATCCTGCCAAAAGCAATGTACAGATTCAATGCTATCCCCATTAAAATCCCAGCACAATTCTTCACAGACCTTGAAAGAACAATAACCAATTTTGTATGGAAAAACAAAAGACCCAGGATAGCCAAAACAACCCTGTTCAACAAGGCAACGTCCGGAGGCATCACTATCCCTGACCTCAAGCTCTATTATAGAGCTATAGTCCTGAAAACAGCTTGGTATTGGCACAAAAATAGACAGGCAGACCAATGGAATCGAATTGAAAATCCGGGTATTAACCCACACACGTACGAACATCTGATCTTTGACAAAGAAGCTAAAAATATACAATGGAATAAAGAAAGCCTCTTCAACAAATGGTGCTGGCATAATTGGAGACTGGCATGTAGAAGAATGCGGATCGATCCATGTTTATCGCCATGCACAAAACTTAAGTCCAAATGGATCAAAGACCTCAACATAAATCCAGCCACACTGAACCTCTTAGAAGAGAAAGTGGGTGGTACCCTTGAACGAATTGGTACAGGAGACAGCTTCCTGAACATAACACCAGTAGCACAGACAGTGAGATCAACAATTAATAAATGGGACCTACTGAAACTGAGAAGCTTCTGTAAGGCAAAGGACACAGTCAGCAAGACAAAAAGGCAGCCCACAGAATGGGAAAAAATATTCACTAATCCCACATCTGACAGAGGGTTGATCTCCAAAATTTACAAACAACTCAAGAAGCAAGTCTCCAAAACAGCAAAGGACCCAATTAAAAAGTGGGCTGCAGAACTAAATAGAGAGTTTTCAATAGAGGAGTCTAAAATGGCTGAGAGGCACCTGAGGAAGTGCTCAACATCCTTAGCCATCCGGGAAATGCAAATCAAAGCAACTCTGAGATACCATCTCACTCCTGTCAGAATGGCTAAAATCAAAAACACCAATGACAATTTATGCTGGAGAGGATGTGGTGAAAGGGGGACACTCCTCCATTGCTGGTGGGAGTGCCAACTGGTTCAGCCACTTTGGAAAGCAGTATGGAGATTCCTCAGAAAAATGGGAATAAACCTACCACAAGACCCAGCAACTCCACTCTTAGGCATATATCCAAAAGATGCCCATTCATATAACAAAGATGTCTGTTCCACTATGTTCATAGCAGCTTTATTTGTAATAGCCAGAACTTGGAAGCAACTTAGATGTCCCTCACCCGAAGAGTGGATAGAGAAAATGTGGTACATCTACACAATGGAGTACTATTCAGCAGAAAAAAATAATGGAATCATGAGATTCGCAGGCAAATGGATGACACTAGAAGAAACCATCCTGAGTGAGGTAACCCAGTCACAAAAAGAGAAACATGGCATGTACTCTCTCATATATGGATTTTAGACATAGGTCTGGGGAGTGCCAGCCTACAATCCTATGGCCAGAGAGTCTGGGAAACAGAAACTTCATTTAGTGGCTGGTTAAGTACTGAGCTGAACTCAAGAAAGCCAGTATCAGAGAGGGAGGACTGATGATCAAAGGGATTAAGACTGGGCTGGTTTAACCCCCAGAAACAGCTGACCAGACAAAGGTTAACTCTTGAATCCCAGGCATCAGCCTGGGAATCCAGCATGGGACTGATCAAGACCCCTGAATCTGGGTGTCAGTGAGGAGGCCTAGGTAATCTATTGAGCCTTGGACAGCAGATCAGTACCCATCCCAAGTATACACACGGACTCTGGACTCCCATAGAACAATGTGAGGTGCACTCTCACCCTGAACTCTTGGGGAAGGGTCTAGGCCCTGCCCTATATGAAATGACAGACTATGGACACCCCCATGGAGGGCCTCACCCTCCCTGGGGGAATGAGGGGATAACGGGGGGGGGATGGGGGGAGGGCACGGGAGGAGGGGAGGGAAAGGGAGAGGGACCTTGTACTGACTTGTGAAGCAACCTTGTTTCTTATCTAAATTTAAAATGGAAAATAAAAAAAATATTAATAAAAAAAAACAAAAAAAAAACTAAAGTCACACCATCTTGTAATGGTCCCCCATCTTCGCTAAACAAAAAAAAAACTGACATGTGGAACTTACATGCATGCTACATTTCCCAAGTTTTTGGTTTTTATGCATCAGGATAGTTGATACTTCTTGAGTAGTGTGCTAGTGGAATGTTCAATCTGCTAATGTAGAATTTCCTTCAGAACTAAATTTAGCAAAAAAAGTTTCTCATGTAAAGAAATAGGATATTCAGATATTTGTTTAATATTTTAACGTTATGAAAACTGACTTATTTTTAGAAATTTATTATACCTCTATCAGTAAATATTTGGAACAGAAATGACATTTTTAAAAAATTATCTATTTAAATTATTTTTATTTCCTCAATTATAGTACTATACTATAGGATTATTTTTAAGCGACAGAATTTTCAGGCAAATAATTCGTAGTTTGCATTAAATACATGATATATAGTCTCAATGTCAATGGCAGTTAAGAGATTCCTTGCTGAAGTAGACCAGGACAGTCTTTGAGTCTTGTCTTTCCCCTTGAAATATTATCATAATGTCACATTCACCTTTTAATGAGATTGATGATATTCCTTTGAAAGTCACTAGTGGAGATAGTTTTAGTATTGTGACCAAACAGCTAATGGGACATTCAGTGAAACACAGACACACAATGAAATGACTTAGCAGTGACAGGGAGAGAGACATTTCAAATTGGTGACCTATATCATCCAGTCTGGCACTACTTGTAACATATTTCAGGTACATGGATTATATGTAAAATTGGTTGGCTCTAAAAAACCATAAATGTATCAAGAATATAATATTCTGATATATGTTATGCAATTAAGCTTAGAAAGTACTACCTTTTCATTTTCATGATAAAATCAATCAAATAAAAGGTCTCATGGAATGCCTGCTTGGCCAACCTCCTGTCAGAAGTTATTTGGGTCTCTTTGAGTTTCACATAGCTTCTGCAGCTGAAAAAGCATCTTTCATAATCATGTATTAATCAGTATTCATCTCACTCATTACTGTAATTGTAATGTTTAAAAGAGGTTACCTAGACAAATAAACACCACTCTTAACGCTCATAATGGGATTTTATTTTGCAAGGGTATTTATTAATAAATAAATAGCTGAGAGAATATCTTCCAAAAAAAAAAAAACTCTGGGAGACTCTACATGCTTAACTTCATGAAAAGTAAAGATACCACACAGTATGTGGTAATAAGTGCTTAACTTCTTCAAAACTAACGATACAACATTGTGTGAGAAACTGCGTGCTTAACTTCATGAAATCTAACCAAATAAAACTGTCTGAGAATCTACGTACTTAACTTCATGAAAACTAAAGATACAACACAGTATGTGGAACTAAGTGCTAAACTTCTTCAAAAGTAACTATACAGCACTGTGTGTGAAAGTATGTGCTTAACTTCTTCAAAACTAACGATACAACACTGTGTGTGAAACTACATGCTGAACTTCATGAAATCTACCGGTACAACACTTTGAGTGAAACTATGTGCTTAACTTCATGAAAACTTATGATGCAACTCTGTGTGTAAAACTATGTGCTTAACTTCATGAAAACTTACTATATAACACTGTAGGAGAATCTACATACTTAACTTCATGAAAACTAATAATACAACACAATATGTGAAATAAGTGCTTAACATCTTCAAAACTAACGATACAACATTGTGTGAGAAACTGCTTCCTTAGCTTCATGAAATCTAACTATTTAACACTGTCTGAGAAGATACGTACTTAACTTCATGAAAACTAACGATACAACACAGTATGTGGAACTACGTGCTAAACTTTTTCAAAAGTGACTATATAATGCTGTGTGTGGAAGTATGTGCTTAACTTCATGAAATCTAACTATATAACACTGTATGAGAAACTACGTACTTAGCTTCATGAAAACAAACGATATAACACAGTATGTGAAGCTAAGTGCTTAACTTCTTCAGAACTAACAATATAATATTGGGTGAGAATCTACGTGCTTAACTTTATGAAAACTAACGATACAACACTGTGTGTGAAAATATGTGCTTAACTTCCTCAAAACTAACGATACAACACTGTGTGTGAAACTACATGCTGAAATTCATGAAAACTACCGGGACAACACTTTGAGTGAAACCATTTGCTTAACTTCATGAAAACTTACTATATAAAACTGTAGGAGATTCTACATTCTTAACTTCATGAAAACTAACGATACAATGCAGTGTGTGGAAAATAGTGCTTAACTTCTTCAACAGTAATGATACAACAATGTGTGTGAAAACATGTGCTTAACTTCATGAAATCTAACTATATAACACTGTTTGAGAAACTACATACTTAGCTTCATGAAAACTAACGACAAAACATAGTACGTGAAACTAAGTGCTAAACATCTTCAAAAGTAACGACCCAACCCTGTGTGTGAAAATATGTGCTTAACTTCATGAAATCTAACGAAGTAACACTTTATGAGAAACTACATACTTAACTTCATGAAAACTAACGATACAACACAGTATGTGGAACTAAGTGCTAAACTTCTTCAAAAGTAATGATACAACACTGTGTTTGAAAATATGTGCTTCACTTAATGAAAACTAACTATATAACACTGTATGAGAAACTACGTACTTAGCTTCATGAAAACTAACGATACAACACAGTATGTGAAACTAAGTACTTAATTTCTCCAAAATTAACGATACAACACTGTGTGTGAAAGTATGTGCGTAACTTCATGAAATCTAACTATATAACACTGTATATGAAACTACGTACTTAGCTTTATGAAAACTAACGATACAACACAGTATGTTAAACAAAGTACTTAACTTCTTCAGAACTAACGATATAATATTGGGTGAGAATCTACGTGCTTAACTTTATGAAAACTAACGATACAACACTTTGTGTGAAACTATGTGCTTAACTTCTTCAAAACTAACGCTACAACACTGTGTGTGAAACTACGTGCTGAACTTCATGAAAACTACCGGTACAACACTTTGAGTGAAACAATGTGCTTAACTTCATGAAAACTTACTATATAAAACTGTAGGAGAATCTACATGCTTAACTTCATGAAAACTAACGATACAATGCAGTATGTGGAAATAATGCTTATCTTCTTCAACATAACTGTTGGGGAAATCCTGTTATTTGCCTGGGCATATGTCAATAAAGTACTGTCTGGCCAATAGAAAACCTAGATAGGAGGGACTAGGAGTTGAGGAGGTTTCTGGGAATGAGAAAGAGTTTGAGATGTAACCGGATGGGGTATGAATCCGGGAACTATTCTCCGGTAAGAGACATACTTAGATTAACAATTATGGGGTAATTACTTAAAGCAGAGCTAGCCAGTAAGAGACAAGCAAGGCCAACAGCTTCATAATGAATATAGCCTCTTGTGTGTTTATTTGGGACTAATGCCACTCTGGAACCAGGCTGGCGGGATGGCTTCACTCAAGGAAATAGCTTCTCTTTACAAATGGTGATCAGGGGGGGGGATTGAAATTCCACGCAAAAACAACAAAAGCTTTAAAGGAATTTTAGAAACAGAAGAACAGAGAGAAGCACAGAATTTTGGTAGGAGCATTTTTCTCAGGTGTGCTCTGTTTTGCTATTGTCAAGCCGAGATTCACATGGCTCGTTTAGCGGAGTCTTCCTGACTCAGCATAAAAAGAAAAAAAAACAGCAAGGTTGTTTTAAGAGACTCTGCTACCGATTGAAAGGGGTGTATGTACAACTGGAAGTGGCAGCTTTTGCTGGAGGTCAGCATTGACTGAGGCGGTAAGCTGGAGTCACGCTTACGCCCGCCATCTTGAAATGGTAGTTTAAAACAGTTGCGGTTTTACAGATAAGACACGTGGCCAGAAAAACATAAAGATTTACAGTAAAGTCAGACTTGGATAAAGAAAAACTTCTAAACGTTTACAGTGTGTTTAAAAATATATGTGAGATTGAGAGAGAAACTGAAACGACAAAGTGGTAAATAAATACAAAAGCCGGCGTTGTGGTGGCGCACGCTGGTAGGATTGCTCCAGAGGCAGAGGCAGGCAGGTTTCCAAAGAGAAACCGTGTTGCAGAGAAAAATAAATAAAAGTAAAAGAAATAAAGTAATAATAGATAAATAAATAACCCACATAAAGATGGAAAATACACAGAGAGTCTGGATACTGTACACTATTGTGTTTTTCAGTTTTTTGCTTGCTCAGGAAGGAACTGATACTAAAGTACACTTGATTATAAATGCTGCTAAATTAATCCAACTTCTATCTTTTAAAAATGCCTTGACTTCAAAATTTAAGTGTAAGGATATGTTACTTGGAAAAGGAGTTTTAATTATGTTTCTACAGAAAATGAAAAGCTAAGGATTCCTTCCAGGCTTTTGTGGTTTGACGAACCAAGACCCCCGGAAGCAGTGGACCAGATGTTCCAACAATTGAGACAGCAAAGATGATGCAGCTTTACAGACCCCAAAAATATGGACTTATACAGGTTTCTGAGTTTTGTCATGATCCCCATGGTATAAACAGTGCCCCCTTCCAGCAGGAAGCAGTTTGAAATAAACGACGTCCCAATTCCCATCTTGTTTATAAATCTTTGTTTTCATTTAAATGGGATTGTTTATAATTGGCTAGTAATCACAGCCAATCTTTTTTAATGGTAAAAAGGGGAATTATGGTATGGGTATTGTTTTTCATTTATGGATACAAATTCAAGGTTAATTTTGTGATGCTTATATTTCTCCCCTTGATTAAGTATTGTGCTTATACTGTTCTTTTAAAACATAATACATAATTGAATACAGACTATAGATAGTTACTTATAATGGAATTTATAGTTAGGTAAGTTAGGTTTTCTAGATATACAGAAATATATTTGAGATAGATAGACAGTCTTCAAACCTTTCAAAGACCTTCAAAAAGTGGCATTTAAAATGGTCTAGGGTTTTTCTTGACAATGAGAAATGTCTGCTCCTGGCAGCACCAATTATGTCTGAGAGGAAAATGGGCATCGAAGAAACTCGTTATGGAGTTTGCTTTCAACATGGCAAGATTAGCCATTTGGGCAAGAAACTGCTCTTGCCTAGATTGTTTGACTGTTGTTGTATCATCTGGACATGCAGGACCCACAGGAAAGTGACTACTGAACTCAGTCTTACAGGGTTCCTGCTTGATGAAGAGTCTATGAGACTTTCTAAAGGACAAAGAAAAATGACTGACAGACTGCCAACGCAGATGGACAGTTCGAAATTTCCAACTTTGCTGAGAAGTGTTCCAGACACATTGTGGCCTATGGTCTGAAGATGGATGCCCCAACATTACATAGGAACTTCGGGTGACTGTCTAGGCAGTAAGATACCTCTGTCAATCCTAGTGTTTATATATTATCCTTCTGTGGTCTTTGATGGAGTTGAAGACAGATAGTTATAATTATAGCTTACCTTAGTTATGATAAAAGATACATATAGAACTTTTAACTCACAAGGAAGGGATGGATGATATTTTCCTTAAATCTTAGTAAAATATTGTAACTATGTTCTTACTTGATAACTGTTCTGTCATATACAATTTGACTATGTTAAAATTAAGACCTTTCTTTTGTTTAAACAGAAAAGAGGAGATGTGGGGGAAGTCCTGTTATTTGCCTGTGCATTTGTCAATAAACTACTGTCTGGCCAATAGAAAACATAGATAGGAGGGACTAGGAGTCGAGGAGGATTCTGGGAAGGAGAAAGAAAAGAGTTCGAATTGTAACAGCATGGGGTATGAAACCAGGAACTATTATCCGGAAAGAGACATACTTAGATTAACAATTATGGGGTAATTACTTAAAACAGAGCTAGCCAGTAAGAGACAAGCAAGGCCAACAGCTTCATAATGAATATAGACTCTCGTGTGTTTATTTGGAACTAATGCGGCTCTGGAACCAGGCTGGCGGGATGGCTTCACTCAAGGAAATAGCTTCTCTTTACAAGTAACGATAAACCACTGTGTGTGAAAACATGTGCTTAACTTCATGAAATCTAACTATATAAAACTGTTTGAGAAACTACATACTTAGCTTCATGAAAACTAACGATAAAACACAGCATGTGAAACTAAGTGCTTAACTTCTTCAGAACTAACGATATAATATTGGGTGAGAATCTATGTGCTTACCTTTATGAAAAATAACGATACAACACTGTGTGTGAAACTACGTGCTTAACTTCTTCAAAACTAACGATACAACACTGTGTGTGAAACTACTTGCTGAACTTTATGAAATCTACCGGTACAACACTTTGAGTGAAACGATGTGCTTAACTTCATGAAAATTTATGATGCAACTCTGTGTGTAAAACTATGTGCTTAACTTCATGAAAACTTACTATATAACACTGTAGCAGAATGTACATGCTTAACATCATGAAAACTAACGATACAACACAGTATGTGGAAATAAGTGCTTAACTTCTTCAAAACTAACGATACAACATTGTGTGAGAAACTGCGTGCTTAACTTCATGAAATCTAACTATATAACACTGTCTGAGAAACTACATACTTAACTTCATGAAAACTAACGATACATCACAGTATTTGGAACTAAGTGCTAAACTTCTTCAAAAGTAACTATACAACACTGTGTGTGAAAGTATGTGCTTAACTTCATGAAATCTAACTATATAACACTGTATGAGATCTACGCACTTAGCTTCATGAAAACTAACGATACAACACAGTATGTGAAACTAAGTGCTTAACTTCTTCAGAACTAACGATATAATATTGGGTGAGAGTCTACGTGCTTAAATTTATGAAAACTAACGATACAACACTGTGTGTGAAACTACATGCTGAACTTCATTAAAAATACCGGTACAACACTTTGAGGGAAATCATGTGCTTAACTTCATGAAACTTACTGTATAAAACTGTAGGAGAATCTACAAGCTTAACTTCATGAAAACTAACGATACAACACAGTATGTGGAACTAAGTGCTAAACTACTTCAAGAGTAACAATACAACACTGTGTTTGAAAATATTTGCTTAACTTAATGAAAACTAACTATATAACACTGTATGAGAAAATACGTACTTAGCTACATTAAAACTAACGATAAAACACAGTATGTGAAACTCAGTGCTTAACTTCTTCAAAACTAACGATACAACACGGTGTGTGAAACTACTTGCTGAACTTCATGAAATCTGCCGGTACAACACTTTGAGTGAAACTATGTCCTTAACTTCTTGAAAACTTATGATGCAACTCTGTGTGTAAAACTATTTGCCTACCTTCATGAAAACTTACTATATAACACTGTAGGAGAATCTACATGCTTAACTTCATGAAAACTAACGATACAACACAGTATGTGGAAATAAGTGCTTAACTTCTTCAGAACTAACGATATAATATGGGGTGAGAATCTCTGTGCTTAACTTTATGAAAACTAACGATACAACACTGTGTTGAAACTACATGCTGAACTTCCTGAAAACTACCGGTAACACATTGAGTGAAACCATGTGCTTAAATTAATGAAAACTTACTATATAAAACTGTAGGAGAATCTACATGCTTAACTTCATGAAAACTAATGATACAATACAGTATGTGGAAATAAGTGAATAACTTCTTCAACAGTAACGATACAATACTGTGTGTGAAACATTGTTCTTAACTTCATGAAATCTAACTATATAACACTGTTTGAGAAACTACATACTTAGCTTCATGAAACTAATGACAATACACAGTACGTGAAACTAAGTGCTAAACATCTTCAAAAGTAACGACCCAACCCTGTGTGTGAAAATATGTGCTTAACTTCATGAAATCTAACGAAGTAACACTGTATGAGAAACTACATACTTAACTTCATGAAAAGTAACGATACAACACAGTATTTGGAACTAAGTGCTCAACTTCTTCATAAGTAATGATACAACACTGTGTTTGAAATATGTGCTTAACTTCTTCAAAACTAACGATACAACACTGTGTGTGAAACTACTTGCTGAACTTCATGATTTTTGCCGGTACAACACTTTCAGTGAAACTATGTCGTTAACTTCATGAAAATTTATTATGCAACTCTGTGTGTAAAACAATTTGCTTAACTTCATGAAAACGTACTATATAACACTGTAGGAGAATACACATGCTTAACGTCATGAAAACTAACGATACAACACAGTATGTGAAACTAAGTACTTAACTTCTCCAAAACTAAAGATACAACACTGTGTGTGAAACTACGTGCTTAACTTCTTCATAACTAACGATATAATATTGTGTGAGAATCTACGTGCTTAACTATATGAAAACTAACGATATAACACTGTGTGTGAAACTATGTGCTTAACTTCTTCAAAACTAACGCTACAACACTGTGTGTGAAACTACATGCTGAACTTCATGAAAACTATTGGTACAACACTTTGAGTGAAACTATGTGCTTAACTTCATGAAAACTGATGATGCAAATCTGTGTGTAAAACTATGTGCTTACCTTCATGAAAACTTACTATATATAACACTGTAGGAGAATCTACATGCTTAACATCATGAAAACTAATGATACAACACAGTATGTGGAAATAAGTGCTTAACTTCTTCAAAACTAATGATACAACATTTTGTGAGAAATTTCGTGCTTAACTTTATGAAATCTAACTATATAACACTGTCTGAGAAACTACATACTTAACTTCATGAAAACTAACAATACAACACAGTATGAGGAACTAAGTGCTAAACTTCTTCAAAATTAATTATACAACACTGTGTGTGAAAGTATGTGCTTAACTTCATGAAATCTAACTATATAACACTGTATGAGATCTACGCACTTAGCATCATGAAAACTAATGATACAACACAGTATGTGAAACTAGGTGCTTAACTTCTTCAGAACTAACGATATAATATTGGGTGAGAATCTACATGCTTAACTTCATGATATCGAACGATACAACACAGTACGTGGAAATAAGTGCTTAACTTCTTCAACAGTAACGATACAACACTGTGTGTGAAAACATGTGCTTAACCTCATGAAATCTAACTATATAACACTGTTTGAGAAACTACATACTTAGCTTCATGAAAACTAACGACAAAACACAGTACTTGAAACTAAGTGCTAAACTTCTTCAAAAGTAACGATCCAACACTGTGTGTGAAAATATGTGCTTAACTTCATGAAATATAACGATGTAACACTGTATGAGAAAATACATACTTAAATTCAGGAAAACTAACGATACAACACAGTATGTGGAACTAAGTGCTAAACTTCCTCAAAAGTAATTACACAACACTGTGTGTGAAACTATGTGCTTAACTTCATGAAATCTAACTATATAACACTGTATGAGATCTATGCACTTAGCTTCATGAAAACTAACGATACAACACAGTATGTGAAACTAGGTGCTTAACTTCTTCAGAACTAACGATATAATATTGGGTGAGAATCTACATGCTTAACTTCATGAAATCTAACGATACAACACAGTACGTGGAAATACGTGCTTAACTTCTTCAACAGTAACGATACAACACTGTGTGTGAAAACATGTGCTTAACCTCATGAAATCTAACTATATAACACTGTTTGAGAAACTACATACTTAGCTTCATGAAAACTAACGACAAAACACAGTACTTGAAACTAAGTGCTAAACTTCTTCAAAAGTAACGACCCAACACTGTGTGTGAAAATATGTGCCTAACTTCATGAAATATAACGATGTAACAATGTATGAGAAAATACATACTTGACTTCAGGAAAACTAACGATACAACACAGTATGTGGAACTAAGTGCTAAACTTCTTCAAAAGTAACTATACAACACTGTGTGTGAAAATATGTGCTTAACTCATGAAATCTAACTATATAACACTGTATGAGAAACTATGTACTTAGCTTCATGAAAACTAACGATGCAACACAGTATGTGAAAGAAAGTGCTTAACTTCTTCATAACTAACGATATAATATTGTGTGAGAATCTGCGTGCTTAACTATATGAAAACTAACGATACAACACTGTGTGTGAAACTATGTGCTTAACTTCTTCAAAACTAACGCTACAACACTGTGTGTGAAACTACATGCTGAACTTCATGAAAACTACTGGTACAACACTTTGAGTGAAACTATGTGCTTAACTTCATGAAAACTGATGATGCAAATCTGTGTGTAAAACTATGTGCTTACCTTCATGAAAACTTACTCTATATAACACTGTAGGAGAATCTACATGCTTAACATCATGAAAACTAATGATACAACACAGTAAGTGGAAATAAGTGCTTAACTTCTTCAAAACTAATGATACAACATTTTGTGAGAAACTCCGTGCTTAACTTCATGAAATCTAACTATATAACACTGTCTGAGAAACTACATACTTAACTTCATGAAAACTAACAATACAACACAGTATGTCGAACTAAGTGCTAAACTTCTTCAAAAGTAATTATACAACACTGTGTGTGAAAGTATGTGCTTAACTTCATGAAATCTAACTATATAACACTGTATGAGATCTACGCACTTACCTTCATGAAAACTAACGATACAACACAGTATGTGAAACTAGGTGCTTAACTTCTTCAGAACTAATGATATAATATTGGGTGAGAATCTACATGCTTAACATCATGAAATCGAACGATACAACACAGTACGTGGAAATAAGTGCTTAACATCTTCAACAGTAACGATACAACACTGTGTGTGAAAACATGTGCTTAACCTCATGAAATCTAACTATATAACACTGTTTGAGAAAATACATACTTAGGTTCATGAAAACTAACAACAAAACACAGTACTTGAAACTAAGTGCTAAACTTCTTCAAAAGTAACGATCCAACACTGTGTGTGAAAATATGTGCTTAACTTCATGAAATATAACGATGTAACACTGTATGAGAAAATACATACTTAAATTCAGGAAAACTAACGATACAACACAGTATGTGGAACTAAGTGCTAAACTTCCTCAAAAGTAATTACACAACACTGTGTGTGAAACTATGTGCTTAACTTCATGAAATCTAACTATAAAACACTGTTTGAGAAACTACATACTTAGCTTCATGAAAACTAACGATAAAACACAGTACGTGAAACTAAGTGATAAACGTCTTCAAAACTAACGACCCAACACTGTGTGTGAAAATATGTGCTTAACTTCATGAAATATAACGATGTAACACTGTATGAGAAAATACATACTTAGCTTCATGAAAACTAACGATACAACACAGTATGTGAAACTAAGTACTTAACTTCTCCAAAACTAAACATACAACACTGTGTGTGAATCTACGTGCTTAACTTCTTCAAAACTAACGATACAACACTGGGTGTGAAACTATTTGCTGAACTTCATGAAATCTACCGGTACAACACTTTGAGTGAAACTATGTGCTTAACTTCATGAAAACTGATGATGCAACTCTGTGTGTAAAACTATGTGTGTAACTTCATGAAAACTTACTATATAACACTGTAGGAGAATCTATATGCTTAACATCATGAAAACTAACGATACAACACAGTATGTGGAAATAAGTGCTTAAGTTCTTCAAAACTAACGATACAATATTGTGATAGAAACTGCGTTCTTAACTTCATGAAATCTAACTATATAACACTGTCTGAGAAACTACATACTTAACTTCATGATAACTAACGATAAAACACAGTATGTGGAACTAAGTGCTAAATTTCTTCAAAAGTAACTATACAACACTGTGTGTGAAAGAATGTGCTTAACTTCATGAAATCTAACTATATAACACTGTATGAGAAAATATGTACGTAGCTTCATGAAAACTAACGATAAACACAGTATGTGAAACAAAGTGCTTAACTTCTTCAGAACTAACGATATAATATTGGGTGAGAATCTACGTACTTAACTTTATGAAAACTATCGATACAACACTGTGTGTGAAACTATGTGCTTAACTTCTTCAAAACTAACGATAAAACACTGTGTGTGAAATGACAAGCTGAACTTCATGAAAACTACCGGTACAACACTTTGAGTGAAACCATGTGCTTAACTTCATGAAAACTAACGATACAACACAGTATGTGGAAATAAGTGCTTAACTTCTTCAAAACTAACGATACAACATTGTGTGAGAAACTGCGTGCTAACTTCATGAAATTTTAGTATATAACACCGTCTGAGAAACTCCATACTTAACTTCATGAAAACTAACGATACAACACAGTTTGTGGAATTCAGTGCTAAACTTCTTCAAAAGTAATTATACAACACTGTGTGTGAGACTATGTGCTTAACTTCTTCAAATATAACGATAAAACGCTTTGTGTTAAACGACATGCTGAACTTCATGAAAACTACCGGTAAAACACTTTGAGTGAAACCATGTGCTTAACTTCATGTAAACTAACGATACAACACAGTATGTGGAAATAAGTGCTTCACTTCTTCAAAAGTAACGATACAACAGTGTGTGTGAAAACATGTGCTTAACTTCATGAAATGTAACTATATAAAACTGTTTGAGAAACTACAAACTTAGCTTCATGAAAACTAACGATACAACACAGTACGTGAAACTAAGTGCTAAACTTCTTCAAAAGTAACGATACAACACTGTGTTTGAAAATATGTGCTTAACTTAATGAAACTAACTATATAACACTGTATGAGAAAATATGTACTTAGCTACATGAAAACTAACGATACAACACAGTATGTGAAACTAAGTGCTTAGCTTTTTCAAAACTAACGATACAAAACTGTGTGAAACAACGTGCTTAACTTCATGAAATCTACCGGTACAACACGTTGAGTAAAACTATGTGCTTAATGTCATGAAACTTACTATATAACACTGTAGGAGAATCTACATGTTTAACTTCATGAAAACTAACGATACATCACAGTATGTGGAAATAAGTGCTTAACTTCTTCAAAACTAACGATGCAACATTGTGTGAGAAACTGCGTGCTTAACTCCATGAAAACTAACTATATAACACTGTCTGAGAAACTACATACTTAACTTCATGAAAACTAACGAAAAAACACAGTACGTGAAAGTAAGTGCTAAACTTCTTCAAAAGTAACGATCCAACATTGTGTGAGAAACTGCATGCTTAACTTCAGGAAAACTAACTATATAACACTGTCTGAGAATCTACATGCTTAACTTCATGAAAACTAACGATACAACACAGTATGTGGAAATAAGTGCTTAACTTCTTCAAAACTAACGATACAGCATTGTGTGAGAAACTGCGTGCTTAACTTCATGAAAATTAACTATATAACACTGTCTGAGAAACTACATACTTAACTTCATGAAAACTAACGATAAAACACAGTACGTGAAAGAAAGTGCTAAACTTCTCCAAAAGTAACGATCCAACACTGTGTGTGAAAATATGTGCTTAATTTCATGATTTCTAACGATGTAACACTGTGTGAGAAAATACATACTTAACATCATGAAAACTAACGATACAACACAGTATGTGGAACGAAGTGCTAAACTTCTTCAAAGGTATCGATACAACACTGTGTTTGAAAACATGTGCTTAACTTAATGAAAACTAACTATATAAGACTGTATGAGAAAATACCTACTTAGCTTCATGAAAACTAACGATACAAAATAGTATGTGAAACTAAGTACTTAACTTCTCCAAAACTAAAGATAAAACACTGTGTGTGAAACTACATGCTTAACTTCTTCAAAACTAAGGATACAACACCGTGTGTGAAACTACTTGCTGAACTTCATGAAATCTACCGGTACAACACTTTGAGTGAAACTATGTGCTTAACTTCATGAAAATTGATGATGCAACTCTGTGTGTAAAACTATGTGCTTAACTTCATGAAAACTAACTATATAACACTGTCTGAGAAACTACATACTTAACTTCATGAAAACTAACGATACAACACAGTATGTGTAACTAAGTGCTAAACTCCTTCAAAAGTAACTATACAACACTGTGTGTGAAAGTATGTGCTTAACTTCATGAAATCTAACTATATAACACTGTATGAGAAACTACGTACTTAGCTTCATGAAAGCAAACAATACAACAAAATATGTGAAACTAAGTGCTTAACTTCTTCAGAACTAACGATATAATATTGGGTGCGAATCTACATGCTTAACTCTATGAAAAGTAACGATACAACACTGTGTGAAACTATGTGCTTAACTTCTTCAAAATTAACGATAAAACACTGTGTGTGAAACGACAAGCTGAACTTCATGAAAACTACCGGTACAACACTTTGAGTGAAACCATGTGCTTAACTTCATGAAAACTAACGATACAACACAGTATGTGGAAATAAGTGCTTAACATCTTCAAAAGTAATGATATAACACTGTGTTTGAAAATATTTGCTTAACAATGAAAACTAACTATATAACACTGTATGAGAAAATACGTACTTAGCTACATGAAAACTAACAATGCAATACAGTATGTGAAACTAATTGTTTAACTTCTTCAAAACTAACGATACAAAACTGTGTGTGAAACTACTTGCTGAACATCATGAAATCTACCGGTACAACACTTTGAGTGAAACTATGTGCTTAACTTCATGAAAACTTTTGATGCAACTCTGTGTGTAAAATTATGTGCTTAACTTCATGAAAACTTACTATATAAATCTGTAGGAGAAAATGCATGCTTAACTTCATGAAAACTAACGATACAACACAGTAATTGGAAATAAGTGCTTAACTTCTTCAACAGTAACGATACAACACTGTGTGTGAAAACATGTGCTTAACTTCATGAAATCTAACCATATAACCCTGTTTGAGAAACTACATACTTAGCTTCATGAAAACTAACGATAAAACACAGTACGTGAAACTAAGTGCTAAACTACTTCAAAAGCAACGATCCAACCCTGTGTGTGAAAATATGTGCTTAACTTCATGAAATCTAACGATGTAACACTGTATGAGAAAATACATACTTAACTTCATGAAAACTAACGATACAACACAGTATGTGGACCTAAGTGCTAAACTTCTTCAAAGGTAACGATACAACAATGTGTTTGAAAATATGTGGACCTAAGTGCTAAACTACTTCAAAGGTAACGATACAACACTGTGTTTGAAAATATGTGCTTAACTTAATGAAAACTAACTGTATAACACTGTATGAGAAATACCTACTTAACTTCATGAAAACTAACGATACAACACAGTATATGAAACTAAGTGCTTACCTTCTCCAAAACTAATGATACAACACTGTGTGTGAAACTACATGCTGAACTTCATGAAATCTACCGTTACAACACTTTGAGTGAAACTAAGTGCTTAACTTCATTAAAACCTATGATGCAACTAGTGTGTAATACTATGTGCTTAAGATCATGAAAACTTACTATATAACACTGTAGCAGAATCTACATGCTTAACTTCAGGAAAACTAACGCTACAACACAGTATGTGGAAATAATTGCTTAACTTCTTCAAAACTAACGATACAACATTGTGTGAGAAACTGCTTGCTTAACTTCATGAAATCTAAATATATATCACTGTCTGAGAAACTACATACTTATCTTCATGAAACTAACGATACAACACAGTATGTGGAACAAAGTGCTAAACTTCTTCAAAGTAACTATACAACACTGTGTGTGAATGTATGTGCTTAACTTCATGAAATCTAACTATATAACACTGTATGAGAAACTACGTACTTAGCTTCATGAAAGCAAACAATACAACAAAATATGTGAAACTAAGTGCTTAACTTCTTCAGAACTAACGATATAATATTGGGTGCGAATCTACATGCTTAACTCTATGAAAAGTAATGATACAACACTGTGTGAAACTATGTGCTTAACTTCTTCAAAACTAACGATAAAACACTTTGTGTGAAACGACAAGCTGAACTTCATGAAAACTACCGGTACAACACTTTGAGTGAAACCATGTGCTTAACTTCATGAAAACTAACGATACAACACAGTATGTGGAAATAAGTGCTTAACATCTTCAAAAGTAACGATATAACACTGTGTTTGAAAATATTTGCTTAACAATGAAAACTAACTATATAACACTGTATGAGAAAATACGTACTTAGCTACATGAAAACTAACAATACAATACAGTATGTGAAACTAATTGTTTAACTTCTTCAAAACTAACGATACAAAACTGTGTGTGAAACTACTTGCTGAACATCATGAAATCTACCGGTACAACACTTTGAGTGAAACTATGTGCTTAACTTCATGAAAACTTTTGATGCAACTCTGTGTGTAAAATTATGTGCTTAACTTCATGAAAACTTACTATATAAATCTGTAGGAGAAAATGCATGCTTAACTTCATGAAAACTAACGATACAACACAGTAATTGGAAATAAGTGCTTAACTTCTTCAACAGTAACGATACAACACTGTGTGTGAAAACATGTGCTTAACTTCATGAAATCTAACCATATAACCCTGTTTGAGAAACTACATACTTAGCTTCATGAAAACTAACGATAAAACACAGTACGTGAAACTAAGTGCTAAACTACTTCAAAAGCAACGATCCAACCCTGTGTGTGAAAATATGTGCTTAACTTCATGAAATCTAACGATGTAACACTGTATGAGAAAATACATACTTAACTTCATGAAAACTAACGATACAACACAGTATGTGGACCAAGTGCTAAACTTCTTCAAAGGTAACGATACAACAATGTGTTTGAAAATATGTGGACCTAAGTGCTAAACTTCTTCAAAGGTAACGATACAACACTGTGTTTGAAAATATGTGCTTAACTTAATGAAAACTAACTGTATAACACTGTATGAGAAATACCTACTTAACTTCATGAAAACTAACGATACAACACAGTATATGAAACTAAGTGCTTACCTTCTCCAAAACTAATGATACAACACTGTGTGTGAAACTACATGCTGAACTTCATGAAATCTACCGTTACAACACTTTGAGTGAAACTAAGTGCTTAACTTCATGAAAACCTATGATGCAACTAGTGTGTAATACTATGTGCTTAAGATCATGAAAACTTACTATATAACACTGTAGCAGAATCTACATGCTTAACTTCAGGAAAACTAACGCTACAACACAGTATGTGGAAATAATTGCTTAACTTCTTCAAAACTAACGATACAACATTGTGTGAGAAACTGCTTGCTTAACTTCATGAAATCTAAATATATATCACTGTCTGAGAAACTACATACTTATCTTCATGAAACTAACGATACAACACAGTATGTGGAACAAAGTGCTAAACTTCTTCAAAAGTAACTATACAACACTGTGTGTGAATGTATGTGCTTAACTTCATGAAATCTAACTATATAACACTGTATGAGAAACTATGTACTTAGCTTCATGAAAACTAACGATAAAACACAGTATGTGAAACTAAGTGCTTAACTTCTTCAGAACTAACGATATAATATTGGGTGAGAATCTACGTGCTTAAATTTATGAAAACTAATGATACAACACTGTGTGTGAAACTATGTGCTTAACTTCTTCAAAACTTCCGGTACAACACTTTGAGTGAAACCATGTGCTTAACTTCATGAAAACTTACTATATAAAACTGTAGGAGAACCTAAATGCTCAACTTCATGAAAACTAAATATACAACACAGTATGTGGAAAAAAGTGCTTAACTTCTTCAACAGTAACAATACAACACTGTTTGTGAAAACATGTGCTTAACTTCATGATATCTAACTATATAACACTGTGTGAGAAACTACATACTTAGCTTCATGAAACCTAACGATAAAACACAGAACGTGAAACTAAGTGCTAAACTTCTTCAAAAGTAACGATCCAACACTGTGTGTGAAAATATGTGCTAAACTTCATGAAATCTAACGATGTAACACTGTATGAGAAAATATGTTCTTAACTTCATGAAAACTAACGATACAACACTGTATGTGGAACTAAGTGCTTAGCTCTTTCAAAACTAACGATACAAAACTGTGTGAAACAACGTGCTTAACTTCATGAAATCTACCGGTACAACTCGTTGAGTGAAACTATGTGCTTAACGTCATGAAACTTACTATATAACACTGTAGGAGAATCTACATGCTTAAATTCATGAAAACTAACGATACAACACAGTATGTGGAAATAAGTGCTTAACTTCTTCAAAACTAACGATACAACATTGTGTGAGAAACTGCATGCTTAACTCCATGAAAACTAACTATATAACACTGTCTGAGAAACTACATACTTAACTTCATGAAAACTAACGAAAAAACACAGTACGTGAAAGTAAGTGCTAAACTTCTTCAAAAGTAAAGATCCAACATTGTGTGAGAAACTGCGTGCTTAACTTCAGGAAAACTAACTATATAACACTGTCTGAGAATCTACATGCTTAACTTCATGAAAACTAACGATACAACACAGTATGTGGAAATAAGTGCTTAACTTCTTCAAAACTAACGATACAACATTGTGTGAGAAATTGCGTGCTTAACTTCATGAAAACTAACTATATAACACTGTCTGAGAATCTACATACTTAACTTCATGAAAACTAATGATAAAACACAGTACGTGAAAGAAAGTGCTAAACTTCTTCAAAAGTAACGATCCAACACTGTGTGTGAAAATATGTGCTTACTTTCATGAAATCTAACGATGTAACACTGTGTGAGAAAATACATACTTAACATCATGAAATCTAACGATACAACACAGTATGTGGAACGAAGTGCTAAACTTCTTCAAAGGTATCGATACAACACTGTGTTTGAAAACATGTGCTTAACTTAATGAAAACTAACTATATAAGACTCTATGAGAAAATACCTACTTAGCTTCATGAAAACTAACGATACAAAATAGTATGTGAAACTAAGTACTTAACTTCTCCAAAACTAAAGATAAAACACTGTGTGTGAAACTACTTGCTTAACTTCTTCAAAACTAAGGATACAACACCGTGTGTGAAACTGCTTGCTGAACTTCATGAAATCTACCGGTACAACACTTTGAGTGAAACTATGTGCTTAACTTCATGAAAATTGATGATGCAACTCTGTGTGTAAAACTATGTGCTTAACTTCATGAAAACTAACTATATAACACTGTCTGAGAAACTACATACTTAACTTCATGAAAACTAACGATACAACACAGTATGTGTAACTAAGTGCTAAACTCCTTCAAAAGTAACTATACAACACTGTGTGTGAATGTATGTGCTTAACTTCATGAAATCTAACTATATAACACTGTATGAGAAACTACGTACTTAGCTTCATGAAAGCAAACAATACAACAAAATATGTGAAACTAAGTGCTTAACTTCTTCAGAACTAACGATATAATATTGGGTGCGAATCTACATGCTTAACTCTATGAAAAGTAACGATACAACACTGTGTGAAACTAACGATGTAACACTGTATGAGAAAATATGTACTTAACTTCATGAAAACTAACGATACAACACTGTATGTGGAACTAAGTGCTAAACTTCTTCAAAGGTAACGATACAACACTCTGTTTAAAAATATGTGCTTAACTTAATGAAAACTAACTATATAACCCTGTATGAGAAAATAAGTACTTAGCTTCATGAAAACTAATAATACAACACAGTATGTGAAACTAAGTGCTTAACTTTTCCCAAACTGTCAATACAACAATGTGTGCTAAACTACGTGCTAACCTTCATGAAAACTTATGATGCAACTCTGTGTGTAAAACTATGTGCTTAACTTCATGAAAACTTACTATATAACATTGTAGGAGAATCTACATACTTAACTTCATGAAAACTAACGATACAACACAGTATGTGGAAATAAGTGCTTAACTTCTTCATAACTAATGATACAACATTGTGTGAGAAACTGCGTGCTTAACTTCATGAAATCTAACTATATAACACTGTATGAGAAACTACGTACTTAGCATCATGAAAACTAACAAAACAACACAGTATGTGAAACTAGGTGCTTAACTTCTTCAGAACTAACGATATAATATTGGGTGAGAATCTACATGCTTAACTTTATGAAAACTAACGATACAACACTGTGTGTGAGACTATGTGCTTAACTTTTTCAAAACTAACGATACAACACTGTGTGTGAAACTATGGGCTTAACATATTCAAAACTAACGATACAACACTGTGTGTGAAACTACATGCTGATCTTCATGAAAACTACCGGTACAACACTTTGAGTGAAACCATGTGCTTAACTTCAGGAAAACATACTATATAAAACTGTAGGAGAATATACATGCTTAACTTCATGAAAACTAACAATACAACACAGTATGTGGAAATATGTGCTTAACTTCTTCAAAAGTAACGATACAACACTGTGTGTGAAAACATGTGCTTAACTTCATGAAATCTAACTATACAACACTGTTTGAAAAACTGCATACTTAGCTTCATGAAAACTAATGATACAACACAGTATGTGAAATTAAGTGCTTAACTTCTTCAACAGTAACGATAAAACACTGTGTGTGAAAATATGTGCTTAACTTCATGAAATCTAACTATGTAACATTGTATGAGAAACTGCATACTTAACTTCATGAAAACTAATGATACAACACAGTATGTGGAACTAAGTGCTAACTTCTTCAAAAGTAACGATACAACACTGTGTTTGAAAATATGTGCTTAACTTAATGAAAACTAACAATATAACACTGTATTAGAAAATACGTACTTAGCTACATGAAAACTCACGATAACACAGTATGTGAAACTAAGTGCTTAACATCTTCAAAACTAATGATACAAAACTGTGTGTGAAACTACGTGCTTAACTTCTTCAAAACTAACGATACAACACTGTGTGTGAAACTACTTGCTGAACTTCATGAAATCTACCCGTACAAAACTTTGAGTGAATCTATGTGCTTAACTTCATGAAAACTTATGATGCAACTCTGTGTGTAAAACTATGTGCTGATCTTCATGAAAAGTTACTATATAACACTGTAGGAGAATCTACATGCTTAACTTCTTGAAAACTAACGATACAACACAGTATGTGGAAATAATTGCTTAACTTCTTCAAAACTAATGATACAACATTGTGTGTGAAACTGCATGCTTAACTTCATGAAATCTAACTATATAACACTGTCTGAGAAACTACATACTTAACTTCATGAAAACTAACGATACAACACAGTATGTGGAACTAAGTGCTAAACTTCTTCAAAAGTAACTATACAACCCTGTGTGTGAAACTATGTGCTTAACTTCTTCAAAACTAACTATACAACACTGTGTGTGAGACTATGTCCTTAACTTCATCAAAACTAACGATAAAATACTGTGTGTGAAACTACATGCTGAACTTCATGAAAACTACCGGTACAACACTTTGAGTGAAACCATGTGCTTAACTTCATGAAAACTTACTATATAACAATGTAGGAGACTCTACATGCTTAACTTCCTGAAAACTAGCGATACAACACAGAATGTGGAACTAAGTGCTAAACTTCTTCAAAAGTAGCGATCCAACTCTGTGTGTGAAAATATGTGCTTAACTTCATGAAATCTAACTATGTAATACTGTATGAGAAACTACATACTTAACTTCATGAAACCTAACGATACAACACAGTATGTGGAAATAAGCGCTAAATTTCTTCAAAAGTAATGATACCACACTGTGTTTGAAAATATGTGCTTAACTTAATGAAAACTAACTATATAACACTGTATGAGAAAATAAGTACTTAGCTATATGAAAACTCGAGATACAACACAGTATGTGAAATGAAGTGCTTAAATTTTTCAAAACTAACCATACAAAACTGTGTGTGAAACTATTTGCTTAACTTCTTCAGAACTAACGATGTAATATTGGGTGAGAATCTACGTGCTTAACTTTATGAAAACTAATGATTTAACACTGTCTGTGAAACAATGTGCTTAACTTCTTCAAAACTAACGATACAACACTGTGTGAGACTATGTCATTAACTTCTTCAAAACTAGCGATACAACACAGAATGTGGAACTAAGTGCAAAACTTCTTCAAAAGTAACGATACAATACTGTGTTTGAAAATATGTGCTTAACTTAATGAAAACTAACTATATAACACTGTATGACAAAGTACGTACTTAGCTTCATGAAAACTAACGATACAACACAGTATGTTAAACTAAGTGCTTAACTCCTTCAGAACTAACGATATAATATTGGGTGAGAATCTACGTGCTTAACTTTATGAAAATTAACGATACAACACTGTGAGTGAAACTATGTGCTTAACTTCGTCAAAACTAACGAAACAACACTGTGTGTGAGAATATGTCCTTAACTTCTTCAAAATTAAAGATACAACACTGTGTGTGAAACTACATGCTGAACTTCATGAAAACTACTGGTACAACACTTTGAGTGAAACTACGTGCTTAACTTCATGAAAACTGATGATGCAACTCTGTGTGTAAAACTATGTGCTTAACTTCATGAAAACTTACTATATAACACTGTAGGAGAATCTACATGCTGAACTTCATGAAAACTACCGGTACAACACAGTATGTGGAAATAAGTGCTTAACTTCTTCAAAACTAGCGATACAACATTGTGTGTGAATAACTGTGTGCTTAACTTCATGAAATCTAACTATATAACACTGTCTGAGAAATTACATACTTAACATCATGAAAACAAACGATACAACACAGTATGTGAAACTAAGAGCTTAACTTCTTCAGAACTTACGATGTAATATTAGGTGAGAATCTACGTGCTTAACTTTATGAAAACTAACAATACAACACTGTGTGTGAAACTATGTGCTTAACTTCTTCAAAACTAAAGATACAAACTGTGTGTGAAACTACATGCTGAACTTCATGAAAACTACCGGAACAACACTTTGAGTGAAGCCATGTGCTTAACTTCATGAAAACTTACTATATAAAATTCTAGGAGACTCTCCATGCTTAACTTCATGAAAACTAAAGATACAACACATTATGGGGAAATAAGTGCTTAAATGCTTCAACAGTAACGATACAACATTGCGTGTGAAAACATGTGCTTAACTTCATGAAATCTAACTATATAACACTGTTTGAGAAACTACATACTGACCTTCATGAAAACTAACGATACAAGACAGTATGTGAAACTTAGTGCTAAACTTCTTCAAAAGTAACGATCCAACACTGTGTGTGAAAATATGTGCTTAACTTCATGAAATCTAACTATGTAACACTGTATGAGAAACTACATACTTAACTTCATGAAAACTCAAGATACAACACAGTATGTGAAACTAAGTGCTTAGCTTCTTCAAAACTAACGATACAAAACTGTGTGTGAATCTACATGCAGAACTTCATGAAAACTACCGGTAAAACAGTTTTGGTGAAATCATGTGCTTAACTTCATGAAAACTTACTATATAAAACTGTAGGAGAATATATATGCATAACTTCAGGAAAACTAACGATACAACACAGTTTGTGGAAATAAGTGCTTAACTTCTTCAAAAGTAATGATACAACACTGTGTGTGAAAATATGTGCTTAATGAAAACTAACTATGTAACACTGTATGATAAAATATGTACTTAGCTTCATGAAAACTAATGATACAACACAGTATGTGAAACTATGTGCTTAACTTCTTCAAAACTAAAGGTATAATATTGGGTGAGAATCTAGGTGCTTAACTTTATGAAAACTAACGATACAACACAGTATGTGAAACTAAGAGCTTAACTTCTTCAGAACTAACGATGTAATATTAGGTGAGAATCTACGTGCTTAACTTTATGAAAACTAACAATACAACACTGTGTGTGAAACTATGTGCTTAACTTCTTCAAAACTAAAGATACAAACTGTGTGTGAAACTACATGCTGAACTTCATGAAAACTACCGGAACAACACTTTGAGTGAAGCCATGTGCTTAACTTCATGAAAACTTACTATATAAATTTCTAGGAGACTCTCCATGCTTAACTTCATGAAAACTAAAGATACAACACATTATGTGGAAATAAGTGCTTAAATGCTTCAACAGTAACGATACAACATTGTGTGTGAAAACATGTGCTTAACTTCATGAAATCTAACTATATAACACTGTTTGAGAAACTACATACTGACCTTCATGAAAACTAACGATACAAGACAGTATGTGAAACTTAGTGCTAAACTTCTTCAAAAGTAACGATCCAACACTGTGTGTGAAAATATGTGCTTAACTTCATGAAATCTAACTATGTAACACTGTATGAGAAACTACATACTTAACTTCATGAAAACTCAAGATACAACACTGTATGTGAAACTAAGTGCTTAGCTTCTTCAAAACTAACGATACAAAACTGTGTGTGAATCTACATGCAGAACTTCATGAAAACTACCGGTAAAACAGTTTTGGTGAAATCATGTGCTTAACTTCATGAAAACTTACTATATAAAACTGTAGGAGAATATATATGCATAAATTCAGGAAAACTAACGATACAACACAGTTTGTGGAAATAAGTGCTTAACTTCTTCAAAAGTAATGATACAACACTGTGTGTGAAAATATGTGCTTAATGAAAACTAACTATGTAACACTGTATGATAAAATATGTACTTAGCTTCATGAAAACTAATGATACAACACAGTATGTGAAACTATGTGCTTAACTTCTTCAAAACTAAAGGTATAATATTGGGTGAGAATCTAGGTGCTTAACTTTATGAAAACTAACGATACAACACTGTGTGTGAAACTATGTGCTTAACTTCTTCAAAACTAGTGATACAAAACTGTGTGTGAACTACTTGCTGAACTTCATGAAATCTACCATACAACACTTTGAGTGAAACTATGTGCTTAACTTCATGAAAACTTCTGATGCAACTCTGTGTGTAATACTATGTGCTTAACTTCATGAAAACTTACTATTTAACACGGTAGGAGAATCTACATGCTTAACTTCATGAAAACTAACGATACAACACAGTATGTGGAAATATGTGCTTAACTTCTTCAAAACTAACGATACAACATTGTGTGAGAAATTCCGTGCTTAACTTCATGAAATCTAACTATATAACACTGTAAGAGAAACTACATACTTAACTTCATGAAAACTAACGATACAACACAGTATGTGGTAATATGTGCTTAACTTCTTCAAAACTAACGATACAACACTGTGTGAGAAACTTCATGCTTAACTTCATGAAATCTAACTATATAACACTGTATGAGAAACTGTGTACTTAGCTTCATGAAAACTAACGATACAACACAGTATGTGAAACTAAGTGCTAAACTTTTTCAAAAGTAACGATTCAACACTATGTGTGAAAATATATGCTTAACTTCATGAAATCTAACTATGTAACACTGTATGAGAAACTACATACTTACCTTCATGAAAACTAACAATACAACACAGTATGTGGAACTAAGTGCTAAACTTCTTCAAATGTAACGATACCACACTGTGTGTGAAAATATGTGCTTAAATTAATGAAAAGTAACTATATACCACTGTATGAGAAACTACGTACTTAGCATCATGAAAACTAACGACACAACACAGTATGTGTAACTAAGTGCTTGACTTCTTCAAAACTAACGATACAAAACTTTTTGTGAAACTACGTGCTTAACTTCTTCAAAACTAACGATAAAACACTGTGTGTGAAACTACTTGCTGAGCTTCTTGAAATCTACTGGTACAACACTTTGAGTGAAACTATGTGCTTAACTTCATGAAAACTTACAATATAAAACTGTAGGAGAAACTACATGCTTAACTTCATGAAAACTATCATTACAACACAGTATGTGGAAATAAGGGCTTAACTTCTTCAAAAGTAAAGATATTATATTGGGTGAGAATTTACATGCTTAACTTTATGAAAACTAATGATGTAACACTGTGTGAGAAACTATGTGCTTAAATTTTCAAAACTAACGATACAACACTGTGTGTGAAACTACATGCTGAACTTCATGAAAACTACCGGTACAACACTTTGAGTGAAACCATGTACATAACTTCATGAAAAATTACAATATAAAACTGTAGGAGAATCTACATGCTTAACTTCATGAAAACTAACATTACAACACAGTATGTGGAAATAAGGGCTTAACTTCTTCAAAAGTAACGATACCACACTGTGTGTGAAAATATGTACTTAACTTAATGAAAACTAACTGTATAACACTGTATGAGAAACTATGAACTTAGCTTTATGAAACCTAACGATACAACACAGTATGTGAAACTAAGTGCTTCACTTCTTCTAAACTAACGATAAAACACTGTGTGTGAAACTACGTGCTTAACTTCCTCAAAACTAACGATACAACACTGTGTGTGAAACTACTTGCTGGACTTCATGAAATCTACTGGTACAACACTTTGAGTGAAACTATGTGCTTAACTTCTTGAAAACTTACTATATAACACTGTAGGAGAATCTACATGCTTAACTTCATGAAAACTATCAATACAACACAGTATGTGGAAATAAGTGCTTAACTTCTTCAAAACCAACGATACAACATTGTGTGAGAAAATTCGTGCTTAACTTCATGAAATCTAACTATATATCGCTGTATGTGAAACTACATACTTAACTTCATGAAAACTAACGATACAACACAGTATGTGGAACTAAGTGCTAAACGTCTTCAAAAGTAACGATACAACACTGTGTGTGAAAGTATGTACTTAACTTCACGAAATCTAACTATATAACACTGTATGAGAAACTACGTACTTAGCTTCATGAAAACACACGATACAACACAGTATGTGAAACTAAGTGCTTAACTTCTTCAAAACTAACGATATAATATTGGGTGAGAATCTATGTGCTTATCTTTATGAAAGCTAACGATACAACACTGTGTGTGAAACTATGTGCTTAACTTCTTCAAAACTAACGATACAACACTGTGTGTCAAACTACATGCCGAACTTCATGAAAACTACCGGTACAACACTTTGAGTGAAACCATGTGCTTAACTTCATGAAATCTTACTATATAAAACTGTAGGAGAATCTACATGCTTTATTTCATGAAAATTAATGATACAACACAGTATGTGGAAATAAGTGCTTAACTTCTTCAAAAGTAACGATACAACACTGTGTGTGAAAATATGTGCTTAACTACATGAAATCTAACTATATAACACTGTATGAGAAACTACATTCCTAACTTCATGAAAACTAACGATACAACACAGTATGTGAAACTAAGTGCTAAACTTCTTCAAAAGTAACGATCCAACACTGTATGTGAAAATATATGCTTAACTTCCTGAAATCTAACTATGTAACACTGTATGAGAAACTGCAAACTTAACTTCACGAAAACTAACAATACAACACAGTATGTGGAACTAAGTGCTAAACGTCTTCAAAAGTAACGATACAACACTGTGTTTGAAAATATATGCTTAACTTATTGAAAACTAACTATATAACACTGTATGAGAAAATACGTACTTAGCTTCATGAAAACTAATGATACAACACAGTATGTGAAACTAAGTGCTTAACTTCTTCAAAACTAACGATACAACACTGTGTGTGAACCTACGTGCTTAACTTCTTCAAAACTAACGGTAAAACACTGTGTGTGAAACTACTTGCTGAACTTCATGAAATCTACCTGTACAACACTTTGAGTGAAACTATGTGCTTAACTTCATGAAAACTTATGTTGCAACTCTGTGTGTAATACTATGTTCTTAACTTCATAAAAACTTGCTATATAACACTGTAGGAGAATCTACATGCTTAACTTCATGAAAACTAATGATACAACACAGTATGTGGAAATAAGTGCTTAACTTCTTCAAAACTAACGATACAACATTGTGTGAGAATCTTCGTGCTTAACTTCATGAAATCTAACTATATAACACTGTATGAGAAGCTACATACTTAACTTCATGAACACTATCGATACAACACAGTAGTGGAACTAAGTGCTAAACTACTTCAAAAGTAACGATACAACACTGTGTGTAAAAGTATGTGCTTAACTTCATGAAATCTAACTATATAACACTGTATGAGAAACTACGTACTTAGCTTCATGAAAACTAACGATACAACACAGTATGTGAAACTAAGTTCTAAACTTCTTCAAAAGTAACGATCCAACACTGTGTGTGAATCTACATGCTGAACTTCATGAAAACTACCGGTACAACACTTTGAGTGAAACCATGTGCTTAACTTCATGAAAACGTACTATATAAAACTGTAGGAGAGGTTCCTCAGGCAGCATCAGGTAAACAGGCCGGCTTCCCGGCCTGTGCTCCAGTGCCTGCAGATTGCCTGGGAACTGCACAGAGCTCCCAATCCTGGCGGGAGCCAAGCACCCAGACCCCAAGTCTTCTCTCCCACCAACGAGACCAGGAAACCAGAGGACCCAGGGAGACCAGGACCAGCATTCGGATAAGGAATAGAAGAACCACCAGATTATTGGACTTGCTAGCACACACCAAAAGGGAACTCTGGTCCCCAGACCAGTAAGGGGCTCTTTCTGCACCCACTAGAAGAAGAGATGTGAAAGAGACAATACAAAAACACAGTCAGCAACCGAAAAACAAATATGACTCCGCTAGATTCTAGAGACTCCACACCAGCAAGACCAAAACATTCCAATGTGGACGAAGCAGAAGAGAATGACCTTAAAAGCACTTTCATGAAAATGATAGAGGCCCTAAAAGAGGATATTGGAAAATACCTCAAAGAAATGGAAGAAAAAAACAAACCAAAAAATGCAAGAAATGGAAGAAAAAACAAAGCAAAAAATGCAAGAATTGGAAGAAGTATCATACCAAAAAAGGCAGGAAATGGAAGAAGAAACAAAGCAAAAAATGCAAGAAATGGTAGAAAAAACAAATCAAAAAATGAAAAAAATGGAAGAAGAAACAAACCAAAAAAGGCAGGAAATGGAAGAAGAAACAAAGCACAAAATGCGAGAAATGGAACAAAAAGCAAACCAAATAATGCAAGAAATGGAAGAAAGAACAAACCAAAAAATTCATAAAACAACAAACAGACGAACAGATAAACAGAAAATTGCAAGAAGCTATGCAAACACTGCAAGGGTTGAAAACTGAAATAGAGTCATTAAAAAAACACAATCTGAAGAAAGGCAGAAAATAGAAAAGCTGGACAAACATTCAGGCACTACCAATACAAGCATTACCAACAGAATAGAATAGATGGAAGAGAGAATCTCAAGTGTTGAAGATACGCTAGGAGAAATGGATTTATCAACCAAAGAAAACCTTAAATCCAACAAATCCTTAACACAAAACATCCAGGAAATATGGGACACCATGAAAAGACCAAACCTAAGAATAATAGGTATAGAAGAAGGAGAAGAAATCCACCTCAAAGGGGCAGAAGGCATATTCAACAAAATCATAGAAGAAAACTTCCCCAACCTTAAGAAAGACATGCCAATGAAGGTACAAGAAGCCTACAGAATACCAAATAGAGTGGACCACAAAAAAAATCCCCATGCCACATAATAATCAAGACCCCAAACATACAGAATAAAGAAAGAATATTAAGAGCAGCTAAGGAAAAAGGTCAAGTAACATATAAAGGCAGACCTATCAGAATTACACCTGATTTCTCCATGGAAACTCTGAAAGCCAGAAGGTCCTGGATAGATATTCTACCTACATTAAGAGACCATGGATGCCAGCCCAGACTACTATACCCGGCAAAGCTCTCAATCACTATAGACGGAGAAAACAATATATTCCATGACAAAACTAGATTCAAGCAATATGTGTCCACTAACCCAGCCCTACAGAAAATTTTGGAAGGAAAACTCCAACCCAAGGAAGCTAACTACAACCAGAAAAACATAAGCATTAGAGAATCCCTCTCTACCAACACCCAAAAGAACAAAGGGGTGAAATTCCACACATAATTCCACCAACAACAACCATCGCAAATCGAAGAAGGATGAGAAATCATTGGTCATTAATATACCTCAATGTTAATGGCCTTAACTCACCCATAAAAAGACACAGACTGGCAGATTGGATTCGCAGACAGAACCCTTCCTTCTGCTGTATACAAGAAACACACCTCACCCTTAAAGACAGACATGACCTGAGAGTTAAAGGTTGGGAAAATATTTTTCAATCAAATGGACCCAAGAAACAAGCAGGGGTAGCAATCCTAATATCTAACAAACTAGACTTTAAAATAAAATCAATCAAAAGAGATGAAGGAGGTCATTACATACTCATCACAGGTGAAACCCACCAAGATGAAGTGTCTATCCTGAACATCTATGCCCCAAATACAAAGGCATCCACATTCGTTAAAGAAACATTATTAGAACTTAAATCTCAACTAAAGCCCCACACAGTTATAGTGGGAGATTTCAACACACCATGCTCACCACTAGACAGGAACACCAAACCGAAACTCAACAAAGAAGCAAAAGGTCTAATAGAAGTAATGACCCAACTGGGATTAACAGATATCTATAGAACATTTCATCCACATAAAAAAGAATATACCTTCTTCTCACCACCACATGGAACCTTCTCAAAAATCGACCACATACTTGGCAACATATCAAACCTCAGCAGCTACAAAAAAATTGGAATAACTCCATGCATCTTATCAGACCACCATGCTTTAAAATTAGAATTCAACAACAACACAAATTGCAGAAAACCTACAAACTCATGGAAATTGAATAATGCTCAACTGCACCATCCCTATGTCAAATGGGAAATAAAAAAAGAAATTAAAGACTTCCTCGAATTCAATGAGAATGAAGACACAACATACCCAAACCTATGGGACACTTTGAAAGCAGTGCTACGGGGGAAGTTCATAGCGCTAAGTGCTCACATGAAGAAACAGGAGAACAGAGAATTAACATCACAGCTGAAAGCTCTAGAACACAAAGAAGCACACTCCCCCAGGGAGGAGTAGACGCCAGGAAATAATCAAATTGAGGGCTGAAATCAATAAAGTAGAGACCAGGAAAACAATACAAAGAATCAATGCAACAAAGAGTTGGTTCTTTGAGAAAATCAACGAGATAGACAAACCTTTGTCCAAACTTACCAAACAGCAGAGAGTGAACACGCAAATTAACAAAATTAGAAATGAAAAGGGGGACATAACAACAGACTCTGAGGAAATCCAGAGAATCATTAGCTCATACTTTGAAAACCTGTACTCCACAAAATTTGAAAATTTAAAGAAAATGGATGACTTCCTGGACAGCTATCAATTGCCAAAATTAAATCAAGAACAGATAAGCAATTTAAATAGACCTATAACCCTTTGGAAATAGAAGCTGTAATCAAAAGTCTCCCAACCAAAAAAACTACATGAAAACTACAGGTACAACACTTTGAGTGAAACTATGTGCTTAACTTCATGAAAACTTATGATACAACACTGTGTGTAAAACTCTGTGTTTAACTTCATGAAAACATACTATATAACACTGTAGGAGAATCTACATGCTTAACTTCATGAAAACTAATGATACAACACAGTATGTGGAAATAAGTGCTTAACTTCTTCAAAACTAATGATACAACGTTGTGTGAGAAACTTCCTGCTTAACTTCATGAAATCTAACTATATAACACTATATGAGAAACTACGTACTTAACTTCATGAAAACTAACGATACAACACAGTATATGGATCTAAGTGCTTACCTTCTCCAAAACTAACGATATAACACTGTGTGTGACGCTGCATGCTTAATGTCATGAAACCTAACGATACAACACTGTGTGTCAAACTATTTGATGAATTTCATGAAAACTACCGGTACAACACTTTGCGTGAAACTATGTGCTTAACTTCATGAAAACTTATGATACAACACTGTGTGTAAAACTATGTGCTTAACTTCATGAAAACTTACTATATAACACTTTAGGAGAATCTACATGCTTAACTTCTTCAAAACTAACGATACAA
The DNA here is from genome assembly GCF_017639785.1 of Mesocricetus auratus. Classification (NCBI taxonomy): domain Eukaryota; kingdom Metazoa; phylum Chordata; class Mammalia; order Rodentia; family Cricetidae; genus Mesocricetus; species Mesocricetus auratus. The sequence continues at coordinate 32,040,674 of NW_024429205.1, read as the reverse complement.
CATTGTGTGAGAAACTTCGTGCTTAACTTCATGAAATCTAACTATATAACACTGTATGGGAAACTACGTACTTAGCTTCATGAAAACTAATGATACAACACAGTATGTGAAACTATGTGCTTAACAACTTCAAAACTAACGATATAATATTGGTTGAAAAGCTATGTGCTTAACTTCATGAAAACTAACGATACAACACTGCGTGTGAAACTACGTGCTTAACTTCTTCAAAACTAACGATACAACACTGTGTGTGACACTACTTGCTGAACTTCATGAAAACTACCGATACAACACTTTGAGTGAAACTATGTGCTTAACTTCATGAAAACTTATGATACAACACTGTGTGTAAAACTATGTGCTTCACTTCATGAAAACTAACACTGTAGGAGAATCTACATGCTTACCTTCATGAAAACAAACGATACAACACAGTATGTGGAAATAAGTGCTTAACTTCTTCAAAACTAACGATACAACATTGTGTGAGAAACTTCGTGCTTAACTTCATGAAATCTAACTATATAACACTGTATGGGAAACTACGTACTTAGCTTCATGAAAACTAATGATACAACACAGTATGTGAAACTATGTGCTTAACATCTTCAAAACTAACGATATAATATTGGTTGAAAAGCTATGTGCTTAACTTCATGAAAACTAAGGATACAACACTGTGTGTGAAACTACGTGCTTAACTTCTTCAAAACTAACGATACAACACTGTGTGTGACACTACTTGCTGAACTTCATGAAAACTACCGATACAACACTTTGAGTGAAACTATGTGCTTAACTTCATGAAAACTTATGATACAACACTGTGTGTAAAACTATGTGCTTCACTTCATGAAAACTAACACTGTAGGAGAATCTACATGCTTACCTTCATGAAAACGAACGATACAACACAGTATGTGGAAATAAGTGCTTAACTTCTTCAAAACTAACGATACAACATTGTGTGAGAAACTTCGTGCTTAACTTCATGAAATCAAACTATATAACACTGTATGGGAAACTACGTACTTAGCTTCATGAAAACTAATGATACAACACAGTATGTGAAACTAAGTGCCTATCTTATTCAAAACTAACGATATAACACTGTGTGTGAAACTACTTGCTGAACTTCATGAAAACTACCGGTACAACACTTTGAGTGAATCTAAGTGCTTAACTTCTTCAAAACTAACGATATGACACAGTGTGTGAAACTACGTGCTTAACTTCTTCAGAACCAACGATACAACACTGTGCTTGAAATTACTTGCTGAACTTCAAGAAAACTAAGGATACAACACTGTGTGTAAAACTATGTGCTTAACTTCATGAGAACTTACGATATAAAACTGTAGGAGAAACTATGTGCTTAATTTCATGAAAAATAACCAAACAACACTGTGCATGAATCTACGTGCTTAACCTCTTCAAAACTAATGATACAACACTGTGTGTGAAACTAATTGCTGAAGTTCATGAACACTAACGATACAACACAGTATGTGAAGCTATGTTCTTAACTTCATGAGAACTTACGATAAAAAACTGTATTAGAAACTACATGCTTAATCTCTTCAAAGATACAACACTGTGTGTGAAACTACGTGCTTAACTTCATGAAAACTAACGATGCAACACAGCATGTGAAACTAAGTGCTTAACTTCTTCAAAACTAACAATGCAACATTGTATAAAAACCTCGTTCTTAACTTCATGAAAACTAACGATACAACACAGAATGTGAATCTAAGTGCTTAAATTCTTCAAACCTAACGATACAACATTGTGTGAGTAGCTACGTACTTAACATCATGAATACTAATGATTCAACACTGTGTGTGAAAGTACGTGCTTAACTTCTTCAAAACTAAGGATACAACACTGTGTGTATAATTACATCCTAAACTTCATGAAAACTAACGGTGCAACACTGTGCGTAAAACTATGTGCTTGACTTCATGAAAACTTACTATATAACACTGTCGGAGAATCTACATGCTTAACTTCATGAAAACTAACGATACTATATAGTACGTGGTACTAAGTGCTTATCTTCTTCAAAACCAACGATACAACACTGTGTGTGAAACTAAGTGCTTAACTTCATGATACTATTGATACAACACTGTGTGAGAAACTACATGCTTACCTTCATAAAAAGTAATGATACAACACTGTGTGTGAAACTATGTGCTTAACTTCATGAAAACTAACGATACAACATAGTACGTGAAACTAAGTGCTCAATTTCTTCAAAACTAACGATACAACAGTGTGTTTGCAATTACTTGATGAACTTCAAGAAAACTAATGATACAACACTGTGTGATACTATGTGGTTAACTTCATGAGAACTTACGATATAACACTGTAGAAGAAACTCCGTGTTTACCTCCATGAAAAATAACGAAATAACACTGTGCATGATTCTACGTTCTTAAAGTCTTCAAAACTAATGACACAACAATGTGTGTGAAATTACTTGCTGAAGTTCATTAAAACTTACGAAACAACACAGTATGTGAAACTATGTGCTTAACTTCATGAGAACTTACGATATAACACTGTATTAGAAACTACATGCTTAACTTCGTCAACACTAACGATACAACACTGTGTGTGAAAATACTTGCTGAATTATGAAAACTACCGGTACAACACTTTGAGTGAAACTATTTGCCTAACTTCATGAAAACCTATGAAACAAAACTGTGTGTAAAACTATGTGCTTGACTTCATGAAAACTTACTACACAACAATGTAGGAGAATCTACATGATTATCTTCATGTAAACCAATGATAGAACATAGTATATTTAACTAAGTGCTTAACTTCTTCAAAACGAACGATACAACCCTATGTGTGAAACTATGTGCTTAACTTCATGAAAACTAATGATACAACATAGTATGTGAAACTAAGTGCTTAACTTCTTCGAAGCTAACGATACAACACTGTGTTTGAACTTACTTGCTCAACTTCAAGAAAACTAACGATACAGCACTGTGTGTGAAACTATGAGCTTAACTTCATGTGAACTTACAAAATAACACTGTAGGAGAAACTACGAGCTTAACTTCATGAAAAATAACGAAATAACACCATGCATTAATCTACGTGCTTAAAGGCTTCAAAACCAACGATACAACACTGTGTGTGAAATTACTGGCTGAAATTCATGAAAAGTATTGATACAACACAGTATGTGAAACTATGTGCTTAACATCATGAGAAATTACGATGTAACACTGTATTAGAAACTACATGCTTAACTTCTTCAAAACTAACGATACAACACTGTGTGTGAAACTGCATGCTTAACTTCTTCAAAACTAATGATAAAACACTGTGTGTGTAACTATTTGCTTAATTTCATGAAATCTAACTATATAACACTAAATGAGAAACTACATACTTGACTTCATGAAAACTAACAATACAACACAGTATGTGAAACTAAGTGCTTAACTTCTTCAAAATTAAGGATACAACATTGTATAAGAATCTACGTGGTTAACTTCATGAAAACAAACGATACAACACTGTGTGTAAAACTACATGCTTAACTTCTTCAAAACTAAGGATAAAACACTGTGTGTGAACCTACATGCTGAACTTCATGAAAACAAATGGTGCAACACTATGTGTAAAACTATGTGCTTAACTTCATGAAAACTTATGAGACAACACTGTGTGTGAAACTACGTGCTTAACTTCTTCAAATTTAACGATACAACATTGTATAAGAATCTACGTGGTTAACTTCATGAAAACAAACAACACTGTGTGTGAAACTACGTGCTGAACTTCATGAAAACTAACGGTACAACACTGTTTGTGATACTAAGTGCTTAATTTCATGAAAACTTATAATACAACACTGTTTGTAAAACTATGTGCTTAACTTCTTGAACACTAACTATATAACACTGTAGGAGAATCTACATGCTTAACTTCCTGAAAACTGATGATACAACATAGTATGTGTAACTAAGTGCTTAACTTCTTCAAACTAACGATACAACATTGTGTGAGAAACTACGTGCTTAACTTCATGAAACCTAACAATACAACTCTGTGTGTGAACCTACGTGCTTAACGTCTTCAAAACTAAGGATATAACCATGTGTGTGAAATTACTTGCTGTAGTTCATGAACACTAACGATACAACACAGTATTTGAAACTATGCGTTTAACCTCATGAGAACTTACGATATAATACTGTATTAGAAACTACATGCTTACTTCTTCAAAGATAAACACTGTGTGTGAAACTATGTGCTTAACATCATGAAAACTAATGATATTACATACTATGTGAAACTAAGTGCTTAACTTCTTCAAAACTAATGATACAACACTGTGTTTGAAATTACTTGCTGAATTTCAAGAAAACTAATGATACAACACTCTGTGTGAAACTGTGTGCTTAACTTCATGAGAATTTACGACATAACACTGTATTAGAAACTACATGCTTAACGTCTTAAAAGATACAACACTGTGTGTGAAACTATGTGCTTAACTTCATGAAAACTAACGATATAACATAGTATGTGAAACTATGTGCTTAACTTCTTCAAAACTAATGATACAACACTGTGTTTGAAATTACTTCCTGAACTTCAAGAAAACTAACGATACAGCACTGTGTGTGAAACTATGAGCCTAACTTTATGAGAACTTATGATATAACACTGTAGGAGAAACTAAGGGCTTAACTTCATGAAAAATAACAAAAAAACACTGTGCATGAATCTACGTGCTTAACGTCTTCAAAACTAAAGATACAACACTGTGTGTGAAATTACTTGCTGAAGTTCATGAAAAGTAATGATACAACACAGTATGTGAAACTATGTGCTCAACTTCATGAGAACTTACTATATAACAATGTAGGAGAATCTACATGCTTAACTTCATGAAAACTAACGATACAACATAGTATGTGGAACTAAGTGCTTAACTTTTTCAAAACTAAAGATATAAAACTGTGTGTGAAACTTCTTGCTTAAGTTCTTCAAAAATAACGATACAATACTGTGTTTTAATCTATGTGCTTAACTTTAAGAAATCTAACTCTATAACACTAAATGAGAAACTGCGTACTTGACTTCATGAAAACAAATGATACAACACAGTATGTGAAAATAAGTGCTTAACTTCTTCAAAATTAACGATACACCATTGTGTGAAAATCTACGTGCTTAACTTCATGAAAACTAACGATACAACACTGTGTGTATAACTACATGCTTAACTTCTTCAAAAGTAAGGATACAACACTGTGTGTGAAACTACGTGCTTAATTCTTCAAAACTACCTATACAACATTGTGTGTGAAACTACGTGCTTAACTGCTTCAAAACTAAGGATATCACACTGTGTGTGAAACTACTTGCTGAACTTCATGAAAACTACCGGTACAACACTTTGAGTGAAACGAAGTGCTTAACATCATGAAAACTTATGATACAACACTGTGTGTCAAACTATGTGCTTAACTTCATGAAAACTTGCTATATAACACTGTAGTAGAATCTACATGGTTAACTTCATGAAAACTAACGATACAACATAGTATGTGGAACTAAGTGCTTAACTTCTTCAAAACTAACGATACAACATTGTGTGAGAAAGTACGTGCTTTGCTTCATGAAAACTAACGTTACAACATCGTGTGTGAAACTACGTGCTTAACTTCTTCAAAACTAAGGATATCACACTGTGTGTGAAACTACTTGGTGAACTTCATGAAAACTAAATGTACAACATTGTGTGTGAAATTACGTGCTTAACTTCTTCAAAACTAGCGATACAACACTGTGTATGAAACTGCGTGCTTAACTTCTTCAAAACTAACGATACAACACAGTATGTGAAACTATTTTCTAAACTTCATGAGAACTTACTATATAACACGAAATGAGAAACTACATTCTTGACTTCATGAAAATTAATGATACAACACAGTATGTGAAACTCACTGCTTAACTTATTCAAAAGTAATGATACAATATTGTATAAGAATCTATGTGTTTAACTTCATGAAATCTAACGATGCAACACTGTGTGTAAAACTGCATGCTTAACTTCTTCAAAACTAAGGATACAATACTGTCCGTGAAACTACCTGCTTACCTTCATGAAAACTAACGATACAACACTGTGTGTGAAACTACATGCTGAACTTCATGAAAACTAAGGGTACAACACTGTGTGGGATACTATGTGCTTACCTTCATGAAAACATATATGATACAACACTGTGTGTAAAACTTTGTGCATAACGTCCTGAAAACTTACTATATAACACTTTAGAAGAATCTACATTCTTAACTTTCTGAAAACTGACGATACAACATAGTATGTGGAACTAAGTGTTTAACTTCTTCAAACCTAATGATACAACATTGTGTGAGAAAATACATGCTTAACATCATGAAACCTAACAATACAACACTGTCTGTGAACCTACGTGCTTAACGTCTTCAAAACTAAGGATATAACACTGTGTGTGAAATTACTTGCTGAAGTTTATGAACACTAACGAAACAACACTGTATGTGAAACTATGTGTTTAACCTCATGAGAACTTATGCTATACCACTGTATTAGAAACTACATGCTTAACTTCTTCAAATATACAACACTGTGTGTGAAACTACGTGCTTAACTTCATGAAAACTATTGAGACAACACTGTGTGACTAACTACATGCTTACCTTCACAAAAAGTAACGATACAACACTGTGTGTGAAACTATGTGCTTAACTTCATGAAATCTAACTATATAACACTAAGTGAGAAACTACGTAATTAACTTCTTGAAAACGAACAATACAACACAGTATGTGAAACTAAGTGCTTAACCTTTCAAAACTAACGATACAACATTGTGTGAGAAACTACGTGCTTAACTTCATGAAAACTGACAATACAGCACCCTGTGTGAATCTATGTGCTTAACGTCTTCAAAATTAAAATACAACACTGTGTGTGAAATTATTTGCTGAACTTAAAGAAAACTAATGATACAACACTGTGTTTGTAATTATTTGCTGAACTTCAAGAAAACTAACGATACAACACTTTGTGTGAAACTATGTGCTTAGCTTCATGAGTACTTACGATATAACACTGTAGGAGAAACTGCTTAATTTCATTAAAAATAACGAAACCACACTCTGCATGAAACTACATGCTTAACCTCTTCAAAACTAACGATACAACACTGTGTGTGAAATTACTTGCTGTAGTTCATGAACACTTACGATACAACATAGTATGTGAAACTAAGTGTTTGACCTCATGAGAACTTACGATATAACACTGTATTAGAAACTACATGCTTAACTTCTTCAAAGATACAACACTGTGTGTGAAAATATGTGCTTAACTACATGAAATATAACTATAAAACACTGAGTGAGAAACTAAATACTTTAACTTCATGAAAACTAACGATACATCACAGTATGTGAATCTAAGTGCTTAATTTCATCAAAACTAACAATATAAAATTGTGTGAGTAGCTATGTGCTTAAGTCCATGAAATCTAAGGATACAACACTGTGTGTGAAACTACGTGCTTAACTTCTTCAAAACTAAGGATACAAAACTGTGTGTATAATTACTTGCTGAACTTCATGAAAATTAGCGGTGCAACACTGTGCATAAAACTATGTGCTTGACTTCATGAAAACTTAATATATAACACTGTAGGAGAATCTACATACTTAACTTCATGAAAACAAACGATACAACATCGTATGTGGAACTAAGTGCTTAACTTCATCAAAACTAACGATACAACATTGTGTGTGACACTACGTGATTAACTAATGAAAACTATTGATACAACACTGTCTGAGAAACTACATGCTTACCTGTGAGGAGCCGCCCTCACTATCGCTATCGCCATTAGAAGATGGCGCTGACATCTGCTGTCAGTTGGAGTTTACCGTTTAAGCTGTGCCTCACCCATCATCTGGGGTGATGAGCAAACCACCAATCCCGGCTCTACACGTCTCACTCGGAGCTCCTAGGCTTATATAAGGGGCTGGGTTTCTTAGCTTGGGGTCTCCCTCTCAGAAGCTGATCATCTATCTCTCAAGATGTATTAAAGCTTTACTGCAGAAGGATCCGAGTGTCCTGCTTGTTCTTGCTGGCGAGACGGTAGCGCAGGACATCTGGTGCCGAAACCCGGGAACTCTTCAACATTGCCGGCGCCGCGGGAGACCCCTCGGAAGACGGGGCGGATTCAGAACTGCAGGGACGTAAGTTCAGAGAGGTATGCTTTATCCTGAACACCCCTTTTCTCGACTTTGGCCTTAGTTTGTCATCACCGTGGGACGGGTCAGTGGAGGCTTTGGTGCTAGTCCTGTTTGTCCTTCTTCTTCATCATGGCTGGTACTGACAGAACGGTGCTGTCAGTCTGGTAAAGGAGTTGAGCGCCGTTTTTTAGATAAGCCGCCAGCGCGATGGGATTGTCACAGTCAGTGGTTACTGCCCTACAGACTGTGCTAAAACAAATAGATCTCAAAATTGCACCACGAACACTTCAAAATTTTGTGAAGGAGGTAGATAGAGTGGCACCATGGTATGCTTGTTCCGGGTCCCTCACTGTGGCCTCATGGAACAAGCTAGGTAAAGAACTAGACAGGAAGCATGCAGAAGGAGATCTCCGCTTAGGTACCAAAGCCATTTGGAAGCTAGTTAAAAACTGCTTGGGGGATGAGGCCTGTCACCCTGCTATAGTAGAAAGTCAGGGAACCTTAGAGGAAGTTCAGGATAACATGTCAGAAACTGAACGGAATGAGAGAATGGGAGCTCGCAAAAGGAAAGACATGTCTAAGAAAAAAGGCCCTCCCCAAGAAGTTAAGACAGGGGGAGAGAAAGAAGGGAGTGATCATTCACCCCCAAACAAATCTAAGAAAAAGAAAAAGCCAGAATCTAGGCTATACCCTACGGTAGAGCTAGAAGCCTTGGAGCTAGATAATTCCGATTCTGACACTCTGGATTCTAGCGAAGAAGGTGGTCTAGAGGAGGACGTGGCACAGTATGAGGAAGAAAGATATCACCCTGATAGACACTGGCCGCTGAAAACAAAAATGAATGTGAGACCACCGCCTATAAATCCGGCAGGCTCACGCCCCTCGGCGCCTCCGCAGTATGAGCTTCGGCTGAATACTGGTACTGACTCCTTTTTACCTTTAGAGGAACGGAGAAAAATACAAATGGCTTTTCCAGTATTCGAGAATGCGGAAGGCGGAAGAGTACATACCCCCGTAGATTACAATCAAATCAAAGAATTGGCCGAATCCGTTCGTAATTATGGGGTCAATGCTAACTTTACCACAATACAGGTAGAAAGGCTTGCTAATTTTGCCATGACTCCCACTGACTGGCAGACGACAGTGAAAGCAGTGCTTCCCAACATGGGACAATACATGGAATGGAAGGCTCTCTGGTATGATGCAGCCCAGGCGCAAGCTAGAGTTAATGCCACAGCTGAAGATGAGAATCAGAGGCAGTGGACATTTGAAATGCTGACAGGTCAGGGTCAACATGCCCTTAATCAAACCAACTACATCTGGGGCGTCTATGGTCAGGTGTCGGCCGCTGCTATTAAAGCATGGAAGGCCCTCACAAAAAGGGGAGAATCCAGTGGACACCTTACAAAGATTGTCCAAGGACCCCAAGAGCCATTTTCAGACTTTGTGGCCAGAATGACTGAGGCCGCCGGTCGCATCTTTGGTGATTCAGAACAAGCTATGCCCCTGATTGAGCAACTTGTCTATGAACAAGCAACCCAGGAATGTCGAGCGGCTATCGCCCCTCGCAAAAGCAAAGGTTTACAAGATTGGCTCAGAGTGTGCAGGGAGCTGGGGGACCCCTAACCAATGCAGGACTAGCTGCCGCCATTTTACAAACGCACAGGCGTAGAGATTTATCTAGTCGAAAAGCTTGTTTTAATTGTGGGAAAATGGGGCACCTTAAGAAAGATTGTCAAGCCCCTGAAAGAACAA